>NC_139347.1:10378100-10593100 GCF_055883805.1 Amblyomma maculatum
CCTCATGAACTCAAAAGAACAATGCAGAAAGAAAACTGAAGGGAAAACAAATGTAGTGTGATGTTCAAAGTAAACTCTCTGCTGTTGTTCAATGTTGTAAAGCAGAAAAACAGAGGTTAATGACTTTAATGATGTGACTGGAGCAGCACTGGCACCACCTCTACTGCAGCTCTCACAGTGCCACTGGAGGTGGAGTGCTTGAGTGTGCATGGCTGGGCCGCTACCTACACTGCTGCTGACTTAACTCTGGCTGTGGAGGGTCTCATGCACACGCTTTCCTCTTCCCATGTGCTCCTGGGTGCCTGTGGAGGAGTGAATAAACTGTGTTGGCGGCTCTCCTTTGTGGCCGTTAACTAGCCAACTGTCTTTGACGACAAACATTGTAGGTGACCCCCAGCAAGGCCAGTGGAATTAAACATTGCCATCCATAAAGAACCATTCACTTAGCGAGGTGACAACTACAGAGATAGATGCTACAGGCGTTGTGGCGTGTCTTTGGCACGATTTCGACGTGCTCCCGACAGTGGCACAAAACGTACTAACTTACCCTTTGCTTCATGCCGACAGTGGCCAGGGGAAGTTAGGCCGCTGCTGCAGCGCTGCTATAGTGCCTAGAATATACTGGCTAGTGTGACGAGTGCCTGAGCTTCGCTATGGGCGAGGATGGCGCCATTTGCAATGAAAGCCATTTGATAGCGGCAGAGGGCGCTGCTTGTCGGGAAGGTACTACCAGAGCAGACGACTAGGTCTTCTCGCTTAGAAGACTGCAATCTGTTGGTGTTGTGTGTGAGCGTTAAACCTGCTTCTGTGCGTCTTTTGCGTTCACCAAGGTGTAGCGTTTTATTTCCGGTGTAGGTGCTTGCACATGCGAGTCATTCCACACTTCTAGCTGCTTGGCTACGATTGCATCCGGTTTTTTTCACGTTTAGTGTCTGTGTTCTGTGCCCGTCTGTATCCCTTCTTTTTTCACTGTGTCGCCAATGACGATGTGAGTTCCTGAGTGTTGTTTTCCCAGTGCCTCTCACTAAACTGCACAGAAAAATGCCAAAGAGAAAGCGACAGTGCACAGATGAAGACTTGTTTTGTTGACAAACGGGGCTACCGCAAGAACAAGGAGCAAATTTTTATGTTTACTGCACCATCTGATATGTTTACATACGCATTCTGCAGAATGGGAACAAAACATCGATAGAAATGACGAGAGGTAAGCGCCAACTGCTTTAGTTTGCGAGAAACATTTTTAGAGCATGCAGTTATATTCACAGGGGTAGAAACTTTTGTGAGTCGGTAACAGTGCTTCATGACATGAGCGTGTAGCGCAAAGAACGAAGGACAAGAAAATGTACACAATCGGGCGCTACACACAGCACCTGTGTTGTGTACCTTTTCTGTGTCCCCTGTTGCGCTACACACTCATGTCATGGATGCAGTTATATATTGGGCACATGTTTCACCGTATACAAGCAGCATTACCAATGAGCTTCCCCGTGATGAATCGGCCGCGTCTCGTGCCTATTGTGAATCTGAAAAAAAAGAAAAAGAAAAAAAACTTCGTCAGCCTCTTTATTCAAAAGATACGGTTACTTTGGCAAAGCCTGGTGGGCAATCACAGGCCGCGATGTACCTTAAACCATGCCGCTGTAAGTAAATGTTCATCATTTGTGCTCTGCTGTTCATTCAATTCGGCCACATGCCTGTGTTTGTTATTACGTATACATAAAAGGAGTGTTGCGTGACTTTTTTTCCTGTGTTGTTCACATATACAATATATAAATAAAACTGCATGTACGTATTTATACTTAACAAGTGTACAGTGCACAGAAAGAAGCCATATATGCGGGCCAATACAACTGAAGCATTTCACTTTGTTCCAAAAATTACAAAAATATTTTATATCAATAAAGCGTATGCTTTAATTGTTGCTAGAATAGAAATTCCGTGTTTCCCTTTGTGAGCACGGGATGTCTGAGACTAAGTTGCGCTAACTACGCATAAGCCTTCACAAGCAAGAAGCATTAAATATGTGCGCCGCTTCCAGTCCAAGACTCAACACACAACCTAAAATTTGTAGTCAGCAGCTTCATTAATAGCTAGGGGTTTGTTGTGACTTAATGAGAGCTAAAATGCAGCATGAGCAGTCCTCTTGCCGAAGATGTAAAAGTGCGGTAGGCTGCGGGCAACGCAGTTGGTACCCACTCAGTTTGCAGCGTTCGTGGCGACGGTCACCGCATTCATCGCTCGCGGTGCCAACCGGGAGGCCACAGTCGGCACACTAGCCAATATATTCTAGGCACTGTAGCGCTGCTATCCGAAATGAGTGACCTTTAATGACGAATGGTTGCCAACGAACTGGGTCATTGCCTAGATGCCGAGGCGTGCCATTTTTGAGGCAGTTCTCTCTTTCCATGACACAGACTAATAGCTAGAATGACTATGCTTGATGCTGGCAGGAACCCTTCATCTTCCAAATTCCCTAGCAATTGCTAGTTCTATTGTCTGCGCAACCGAGTGGGCAATTTTTGAGCTCCAGAAGCAGGATCGTGTAAGAGGATATAAGATTTACGCACCTGTTGTTTGAGGCTTACTCGGTTCCATAATGACTGCTGCGCCAGCATCTGGGTTAAACAGCGGTGCGAGATGTTGTGTGATGTGTGGTCATAAGAGCCGCTTTAACAAAAAGGGCCAACAACTGCCTGTCAAATTTTACTGTTTCAAATTTTACTGTTTCCTCTACAAGCGGTATAAAAAAGCGATCTACAATTCGAACATTGTAAGTTTTTCTTTTCTGCGAATGCGACAGTGACCAGAACTCTGCAAGAAAAGGAGAACAACAACCTCTTGTGTGTAAATATGCTCAATCGCTGTGCAGAGCAGACTGTGCAGCCACAAATGCCGCATGGCGGCTTTGCCAGTCTTGCCACCAGAACACTGGTGCGCAAAGTGGCACAGTGCCCTCTGGCCAAGGTTGTCTCTCGTATGTCATTCTGAGAATGAGCTGCGTATACTCACTGCTTCCTCCCGCTGGCACACCGTTTTGTAGTTCCCTTTGGGATGGCATCGCAGTGCATGTGCGCAGCTTAAACAATAAATTATAAACATGTTACGATGCCAGCAGCGGTCGAGAGTGAAGTGGTGCTCGCACACTGAAGTGCAGCCTGAATGGCGTGGGGCAAATCAGTGTGGCCACACAAGCTTCGATTCTGCAGTGCACTGACAGCCCTGAGGCTATAATCATTCACTCTCTCTCATATTACCTTACTGCTTGACCAAAGGAGCGACAGCCATTGTGAACAAGCCTACCTAGCAAACAACACTCAAATCGAATTTCTTATAATCTAGCCAGTTTGCACACAAATGAACTGCTCTTTTTGATGTATGGATCCTACCTTATGCATCCTACCGGCAACAGGCACTGTCATGGGATGCATACTACAGGCCACATCTACCGAAATTACCTTACATCTGCCGATATGCCAGCCACTGCTCACGATTGAAGGAAACAGCGCCAGCCGGTGTTGTGAGCAGTCGACCTGCTGCGGGCACTGAGCAACAATAGTTGCGTCATGGAGCACACACTGAGGGTTTGAGGTGCTTCAATTCCGGCACCTCTGCTATGAGCTGCCTTGACACCGGTCAGGCTGGAAAGGAGTGATGAGTACATGAACCACTGCCTGCAGTCCAGCCGTGCCGTGGCAAAACATTGAGACCACTTTACATTTTTAAACTACTATTCATGGCTGCTTTGCATCGAAGCACATTCTTGCCTCTACAGGCACTAGCTTTGATTTGCTGCAAGCTGTACTACCATGTGGTTTTTTCGTGCCAGGAGTTCTTGGGTTGAGCTACGGCACATCAAACGTTGGCATCGTTTGGGTCATCTCACTGGTTTTCAACGAAATTGGGATCGGGCATTCCTGTGTGGCACCCCAAATCTTTGAATTAACTGGCTTGGTGCCGGCTCCCACTTAGAATTATTTGATAAAATTTACGTGTGAAATTACGGGACCTTAGAAATACAGCTCTGCCATAGAAGTTTCTGCGATTCAGAATTATTATTGAGGCTTCACTAAC
This sequence comes from Amblyomma maculatum, assembly GCF_055883805.1. Classification (NCBI taxonomy): domain Eukaryota; kingdom Metazoa; phylum Arthropoda; class Arachnida; order Ixodida; family Ixodidae; genus Amblyomma; species Amblyomma maculatum. Next base: position 10,382,172 of record NC_139347.1, read on the forward strand.
TCCTTCTTGCATCAAAATAGGATAAGCTGATACATTACCCCAATGCACATTGTCACATTGCACTAATGAGGAGGCAGTCACGCAAAGAGTGCCCAGCTGCTTATTTATTGCCAAACAGGTAGCTGCTAACGAAATTAAAGTACTAGGCCACATTGGTAGTGAAATTGTCTGAAAATGGGCAGTCACAAATTTCATGGCTCTTGAAGTTTACTTGAAAAATGAGTAGCCGGTTATGTTGCTCATCATAGCTTTCCGACAAAAAAAAAGATACCATCAAGATTTTTTCTGCTTCGACTGGTAGTCAATATGTCAGTTAGCACATGGATAGAAATGTCAAAGCATTTTCCTGGCCATGTTGAAAGCGGTAATGAATTATATTTCACTTAATGCGTTTGATTGCAGTGTGTTCAAAGCACCCCTATACATTAAGGGTAGTAAGGTTCCCTGTTAGTGTTTTGCAACTCTTTGTATGCCTTTAAGGAAGTATGCGCATTTGCATCAATGAATTATTCTTCTTTCCTTGGTGAATCAACTTGATGTGAATGTGCTTACCCTTTTGTTTGTGTTTTTCTCTTTGTCTGCAAAGGCGAGTGTTTTGATCATGTTGCCTGTTTTACATACCCAACTCCTGACAGGTCATGTCTGACGACGCCCTTTTGAGGTTTAGCGCTACCTTCAACGAAGAACTCTTGAAGAACCCCACTCAAGTGTGGCAGCTGTTCTTTCAGCTGAACCGCACCCCATTACGACGCTGCCATCTTGCTGTGCGTCTGTCACGGCCTCTTCTTCGTTCGGGTGAGCACAGAACTCGTCAAAATGATTTCCGAGTGCTTATTTTGCTTCCTTAGTCGTTTCTTGCTGCTTCTTAAAGATTTGGTTTTTTGTTAGTTCTGTGTGTGCATGCATGTGCGCGTACATGCATGCGTACACTCCGTGGAAGAAATTTTTAAATGTTGTGCATTGAGTACAGAAAATTCAAGTATTGTTTGGAAAGCATCACTCTTTCTTTTCTTTTCATATTTTTTTTTTTTTTTCAAAACGTGCCTTACGTGTTCCAGGTTGAAATTTAAAGGGACACTAAAGACAGCCAAAGATGGTATGAAAATCTAATAAACTAGACTTGGTGACACTGTCGCCGCATACCCGGCAGCAAAAAATCGAATAATTGCTGAGATATTGCGATAAGAAGTTGAGGTTTTTTCTTGTTCCCACCGGTCGAATTCAAACTGTGGCCTCCAACTACGTAGTTGGAGTTGAGTGACGCACACTATGACGTAAGCGGAGACTCCGTGATAGCTAGCGAGCCGGCGCGGCCCGCGGCGTCGCATCCCTCAAGGGCCAACTTGGCAACAGCGTACTCGCAATGACGGCCTCAGCCGAAATAAATAAAACGATGAAGAGAGTAATTTACCGAGCGATGGGCCCATAAAGGAAGAAAAAAAAAAACATAGAGGGCTTGTAATGCACAATACTTTACATGTTTCTCAAGCTTTTGCGCTCCTTGCACTGTGTATAAACAAACCGAGCCCTCGGTCATCGCAACGCTTCCTGACATGTTTACATACAAATAAGATTTAGTTACCAGCAAAATAGTGTCCTCGCTGCTGCGCTTGTCAGTTTTGAAGCTTCGTCGCACTTTTTTCCTTCAAGGTTTGTGCTACAGCTCCGTGTTCAGCGAAAATTACGTCCACGGTAGCAGAACATGACCGAAGTGCCGGCGCCACTACATTTGCCAGCGCTGTGAAATTCCACATGTTAAAATGGATTCAGTGCACAATATAGTGCGCATAGGCATCCAGAACATTAGTTGCAAGACGTAAGAGCAGGCAGCATGCGCCGATGATCGAGAAGTTGTAATTTTTAGACCGGCAGCAGAAACACTTTATTGTAAATGGAGCCAAGACATAAAAACCAAAACTATTTCCAAGGTTCTTGTGGCGCGGCGTAGCCGAGCGGTTAGCGCCGAACGTTACGGAACAAGCAGAAGAGAGTTCGAGTCTCACCGCTTCTGGCCGTTTTTTTTTTCTTACTAATAGATTTTTTTTTTAACCTTTTGTAATGTATTTCTGGTGCTTCGTTATTTTTAGTTTTTACTTTTTACCCGAGGCCCTTTTTTTCGCCAGGCGACGAGCGCAATATATCGACGCTCTCCTTGGTATGAGCGCAAGTATGCCCCTTTTGTTTACGACGCCTGCAAATAGCACGTTGAAGGTCTTGTTGACGCAGTATATGTTGGTGAGATGTGCCATGATTTAGTGAACAATTGAATGATAATGCGTGTTTCCTTCGGTACTTAGCATATGTATGCTTTTCGTGGCGTACGTAGCTGCAGTCAAGCGGTCAGGTCGCAGTCGAAGCGGCAACGGCGGCGATATGTTGGCGCAGAAGTGTGAACGAAGGAGCGTGTCGGCGGTAGCGGATTTCGCTCGCTCGTGCCTCCGAATGCTCAAATGGGAACCATCAAGGCGCATCTGCTGCTCCAAGCTCGTAATTCAGGCGCTGCAGGTTCAAACAAACTATCCGAGTGCGCACGAAATGCCTGAGCCGAAACATAACCAAAACTGAAGTTGGCGCTTGTGGCGCCTCCAAGTATATTTTTGTATTTGCCTTGCAACGTTTACGTTGTCTTTTCGCCGTCGTTTACGTATGATAAAAGCGTGTTATCATGTTTGAGAAAAAACGTACTACCGCATTCAAACATTCAACGTAATTCGCATTTGTCAGCCTCCGGGATCCCTAGCGCGTCACGTGATTTGTAGTTGCGAGTCTCGGCCGTTTGGCTGTGGTGGCGATACCTGTATTTCTGTTATTCTTCTTTACTACCTTATAAGAGCTCTGATTTCAGTAAGAGTGGTCTTTTTGTACTCGGGAACTGGCATTCTATCGATGCAAACCCACTTCCTTTCTCTCTTTAGTGTCCCTTTAAGATGGATGTCACATTATAAGGCCAAATAGTGATTGACAGATGTCACATTATAAGGCCAGATAGTGATTGACACAGTGCCCCACAGCAACTGAGGGATACCTGGTGATGTCCCATTGAGCAGCTCTGCACCTACTCTAGTGACTATTTACAAGTGGGCCACCTGCCATTGCACAGTTTTGATGCCAGTCTGTCGCTCACTTTCTTTCTTGGCTCAATGTCACTGCCATAGGAAGCCTCCAGAATGGATGCTGGGCCTTACTTAGAAGTTGGGAAGTGCAGATATTGAAATTCTTGAATAAAGATCTAATTTGAATAGAGGGAAAAAAAAAAACTTGCTAGTAATTTGACGAAATATGTAACATTGCTTCAGTAGATAGATAAATTTGAGAAAATAAACATTCGCAGATATTGTTGCACTTTTCCCTTTTTCAAGTTTGGTGCATGGCTTTTGCTACTGAAATAAACAAAACTAGAATGGCTCAGCACTGTACTTGTGTGTTTCTCAAGAATGAATACTGCTTGATTAGAACATAACAGTATGCAATCTATAATGTGGAAATCCAAATTGAGTAACACAGAATTAACATGACTTTCCAACTGAAAATAAACTCATTAATTGGACTAAAGAAGCGAAAAAAAAAAAAAACCTAAATTCGCTGAATGTTTCAGTTGCGGAAAGGAAGAAAAATGCCCAAAAGTGTAAAAATGCAGTTCAAATTTTGAGCAAGCTTTATCGCTTAAACAGTTTAAAGCCCATGACTGGCATGTATCAACATGCAGAAAGAAATATGCAATGCAAGCGAGGGGAGTGCGCATTGGCGTTGAAGCAGTTGAGCTTCAAGAAGGAGTACAGACAGTGCAGTTGATGTGGCAATGTATGTGTTAGTATTACAGTAAAAGCTTGTTAATTCGAACTTCACGGGATCGGGGAAAAAGTTTGAATTATCCGATGTTCGAATTATCGAATGGCCTTAGAAAAACTGACAAGAACCATTTGTATTGCAGTAAATGTACCATATTTAGTCACGTAACGAACTCGCTCACATGATGAACCCACCCAGCCCCGATTTGTGCCAACGAATCTGAAAAAAATATATATAAAGGCATCAGTCGTTAGCGCATCCTTCTGTTTCGCGCCGTCAAGTCCACAACACATTTCTTGGCAGTGCGCCAAGATGCTGCACAGCCATAACGGCATGTTTATCTTTTGGCTTTAGCTTCAGCAGGTGGGGGGGAGGAAGCAAACTTGGCAAAGTGCCAGCGCTTGACCGGTTGTGCAAGCCTCCTTTTCAGTATGTTCACTTTATCATGCTATGAGCGACTGGGGCAGGTGCCGTCTACTGGCACAGCAGGAAGCGGCTTTTGAAGCGAACAGTGCTAAAAGTTGGCGTCATGATCGCGGCTGACTCGCATGCTTCCGTTGACAGCTGATGGTTGAAAAGATGGATGGCTATCGCAAAAAAAAAAAAAAAAAAAAAAAAAAGAAAAAAAAAGTTTAACCCGTAGTGCCCGTTCATAGCCTTTTATGGGTGTTGGCTGGGACCACGCCGACAGTACTTATCCCTATTTCCAAATTAACAGGGTTGGAATTAACGAGTATTTAGTTGAGCGCTACGGAGGTTGCACAGAAGAGAGATCAGGCAGTCGCCGCCACGGCTATGCACTGATCTTGCCGCGGCCGCCGTCCCCTCCCTCCGAAGCCACCGGCCGCCGCGCCGGTCATGGTGCCATTTAAGTTTTACCCACTTTTCCATGGTTTTACCTGGTTCCATCTTCTATCCCCGTTTTGGATGTGCGCAGCCTCTAATTATGCCTTCTGATCGCGGAGGTGTTACTTTACTTTTTTTTTTTGGCCGTGTGATGTGCGCCAAGCCGCCGAAATGCAGCGATGCGTAGTTCAAATTATTCGTAGCGGAACCAACTCGCATTCGAATTAACGGGTTTTTTTATACACAGATCTTTATGGAGCTTGGCCGGACCAAGTGGTGTAGTTCGAATTGTCCGAAAATTCAAATTATCGAGGTTCGAATTAACGAGCTTTCACTGTAGTGTGTTCACCTCCCCTCGTAATGGGGCAGCAACTGCCACTGATAGGTTCAGACCATTTCTGTGGGTGGCTCTAAACAACTGATCCTACCCTGCAGTCATAGTGTGACACACACCAAACGCCCTCCGCACATGTTCACGTGCAATGCACTGTACATGTTGCGGCACAATCATTTAGTTGCTAAAAGCAAAATTGTACGAAAAATAATTACATGAAACTGAAAATGCTCTTATATGCAAAAATAAAAAAAAAATGTTGCATTTTTTCTAGCATACTAATTGTTTATACCCTTATTGGTGGTGTGGAGGAAAAAAACAAGGAAGTTCTAAGTTTAATAATATTGTTCATAATAAAATGACTAAACATGCAAAATGAGCCCAACGACAAAAACGAACCTAACCGGCAGGTCTACACTGATTTTGCAGCCTGGCTTCTATTGTCGGCACTGTCGTAACTAAATATTGATAGTAAAATCAGCATGTGGAAACTCACTGCTGCTCAAGGCGTCGATAAAACAACCGCAGACTAAGCAAAATTATGAGATTTGCAACATGTTCAAGCTGGCCATTCTTGTTTTTGACTTGGACGCTACCGCACCTCGGAGCATTGATTCTGGCTCCATTCCAATCTAATGTGTGGAGCTGTCAAGACGCGCCCGCACTCCACCAAATGCAGTTGCCAACTGACACTGAGCCTGCCATAGTGTTGGCCATTTCACTTAACAATGCACCTACCAACTCTGCTGAGTCACGTGGTCTTATGACATCACTATGTGATGCCACAACCTCATGCTGGATTTTCGCTCGGCAGTCTTAATGCTGGCGCATAAAAGTTTAAGTGTGGTTTGTTAAATTTCACTTTCGAGTACTTAGTTTTCTTCTAGGGCAGTCAGTGTGTTTTAGCACAGTGGCTTATGTACTTTGTTGTGGAGTTGGAGACAGGGGCTGTTACGGAAGGTGTATGGTGTGCAGTGCTGTTTCGAAAACCTGGGGGAGCACAGTACGTGTCAAAGCAGCCGCTGAAGCTGGCAAATGAGCAGCTTAATGAACTGCAGCGGGAGGCAGTGCACCAAATCATGGCATCCAGCAGAGGTCCTGTACCTTACATTGTCTGGGGCCCCCCTGGAACCGGCAAGACCGTTACCCTTGTTGAGGCCATCCTGCAGGCAAGTCGTGTAATGTGTGCTCCTTCCCCCTGTGCACAGTGGATCCTCAGTGATTCCAATTCAGAGTTTCAGTTGACGAGAGGCTTTTGTCTTTAAGACTTAAAGTTTGTAGTACAAGAGCACTGATTCAAGCAAACTTAGTAGCTTGAATTGAGCGAGTACAAATTAACCATTGTGCGCTGCGCTTTTACAGTGTGCATGTATTTGAGCTGGGCTAGACAGAAGAACTTTAGAAGGTCCTCCATTGTGCCACAACTCTACTTTGTTTGATCATTTCTTTGTGATGCGATTTGCTGTTAGTCGTTGGTTGCATGGCAACTGGTCGGGCAATACTAATACTTTAGCACCTAACCTTCAGTGTCTTTACTTAGTAAACCCAGTCTCCTGTTTGTTGTTTGGAAACATGAAATTGGAAAGGCAGATTGTGAGCAGAACTATTTTGTACTGTCCATATGCTGCACAGTAAAGCCTCATTAATTTGAGCTTGAAAGGAATGGGGAAAAGTCAAATTGTCCGAATGTTGAGTTACTGAATGGCCTTCAGAGAGTTAGGAAAAACCATTCACATTGTGGCAAATTATTTTTTTGATGTAAAACTAGGCAGCGATCGTCTGCTTTTGAGATAAAAACTATATTTCGACAATGATTTTTCATAATGCTTTAATGCATATACGCATAGTGTGCACAATTATTTCATGCAGATATCATTATCAGAAGTCTCTGAAGCGCATTTGCCCCATAACAATAAAGGTCTCCACAGCAGCCTCTACACAAACAACGACATCACACGTGAGCAGCCTTCACCACACCTAAAACGGAACAGCACGCGATGAATGTGCACTTCAGGCACACTGGATGGATGATAGAAACACATGGACAGAGGGGAGGGAGGCATGAATTAGAATGATGCCTCTGAAATAATAAAGAGTTGTGACAAATTAATACAGTCGAACCTAGATATATCGAACTCGAAGGGGATTGCTAAATAGCTCGATATATTGATAATTCGATATACAGAAATCGGCTTGAGATGCTGCCTGCGATTGTGAAAAACCATACCGTATTTGTCGCATAACCAACGCACTCGCATAATGAACCCACCCTCCACTTTTGACCCCGAGAATTAAAAAGAGAAAAAAAGCGGTAAGGCCGGTTCACATGCAAGCGATTGAGCGAAAATTTTCCAACTGGTTGGATTTGTGTCGCTCGAGCCAACGCGACAGTTTAAAACAAGTTTTTTACTTCGCTGTGGCACAAATTGGGAGCTTTTTCTCTTGCATGGCGGTGGCATGTCTCTCCGTTTAGGCCATCGCATCTGCAGTTCATTTATTGGCAGCGCGCCAAGATGCTGCATAGCGATAACGTCACGACGTGTTTATCTTTTCATAGCTCCTGTGTTGGCGGGGAGCAAACTTGGCAGAGCGCTCATGATGGCTTGATTGCACAAGCCTGGTTCGATTTATCACCCCACGCTTGGGGCGGGCGCAGTCCACTGCCACAAAATGATTGGAAAGCGTGATAGCTGCAAATGCGGTTTGAAGCGAACAGTGATAAAAGCCGATGTCAAGATCTCAGCCGGTGTCAAGATCTCAAAACTTGCCATAATATCCGTAGCCGCCATAGCTTACGCACGTACAGCATGCCATCACAAGACGCATATCTCACGTCAGCCGCCGCGCGTAGTGTTCACAACACACGCTGGATAAAACACCCAACGTTCTGTCTGCCACGGGCTGAGCTGGCTTGGTGCATGCGTAGCGTGTACTGCTACAAACGAAGATCAATAAAGAGAGAGGAAGGAGAGAGAAAGCTCTGCAGAAGAATTGGCACACACTTGCTCTTTGCTCTGTCAAGTTTCTTCCCTCTCCCGAACACCATGGCAGCATTGGTTCCCTCTCATTCCTTCACGCACATGGCTTGGAAACGTCACGGGCTGGCACAGGGCGCACGATCACCGCAGATGCACTCACATTTGGGGAAAGGGTGCAGTGCTGCCCTAGACCAGCCGTCGCCGAACTGTTCCCTCTCATTCCTTCTGCGTGTGGCTTGAAAACGTCATGCCGTAAGCAACCGAGGGTGATGCGATCATCTTAGGGGAAGGCGCACCGTCCAATGCGTGGTGCGGAGTTCAATACGTCGAACGACCGGTGAAATTGAGTCCGATATACAATGCAGCTTTCCTATACTTTTACATGGGATTTTCAAGGGGATATTCCGTTAGTTGGATATAAACAAAATTCGAATTATCCGGGTTCAACTGTATCTGGTGATGTCATGGACTGGTCGCATGAAAGGAGTGCAGCTCGGCTGCGCTACCAGTCTGGCTGATGCATAGTCAATAGCCACTGGTGCGGCATGCAAAAGAGCAAAACACTGAAAACTAAATAAACTCTGTGGCTGGCCTCTTTCTTGTCCTAGCGACAGAGCCTTACAGCTCTCATTGTGCGCATACCAGAGGTACACGAGGAACAACGCAAGCCGGGCATCAGGACAGGTACTTGGATAATAGCTAGCCAGCCAGAAAGAAGGGATGTGGAGGGTTCATACCTCAGCATGCTTTTGGGACTGAATTATAGCGAGTACCAATCCCTGCAGTGCAAGCAGTGCCACAGACATGCATTCGGATTTGAACCCCATGGCAGTCCTAATTTCCGAAGCAGTGCGGTTGTATTAATGAAGTTGTATTTTGCCAATAGGATGGTCACAACTGTCTTTATGGCCATGTTTTCTTCAACTTAGCCTTGATCAAAGGGAGACTTGTAGTTTGGAAAGTTAGCAACGAGTATTTTATGTCCAAGAAGAATTTTTTTCAGTGAGGGCACCTATATACATATTCTGTGAGGCAAAGGCATCCTTGTTCAGCAAAAATGTTCTCAAAAGTTTCTATTCATCATCCCAGCCCGATAGAATTCAAGAAGACTAACCACATAGTAGTATACCTGCAGACCGAGGAAGGAGGAGGGTGGGCTTTGGCTCATTGTGACATTGTTACTGCACACTTTTTCTTCTTCATCTCTGTGGCAGCATTGTGAAACTGGTGGATGCTAAACCTCTGATACTTAAATGCACACAGCCTCCCACGCCACAGCAGCGGCTGCAGTCATTACTGCTGTGCCAGCACTAGTGTGTTTCCAGCTACCTAGTCCTGCACATTTTTGCTGTTCTTTGCTTTTCTTACTCCTGAATTCTGTCAGTCTCGTACCGCTTTCTTTCTACTACATCCATAACCACTTTTTATACTTTGCCCTTGCACGATGTGTGGTTTACCCCAACTGAGTTCAAAAGCTGGCTTTTGCTAGTAGCTTCAGAGCCACGTGGCAAAGGTCACTTTCTCTACTTTGAAGAGTGCGGCAAAAAAATTTGTACATATAGTTCCAAATATAATTTGAGGGGCGCTCTGATGCACAATTTGATGTCTCCGGCAGAATTTTGCAGACCTTTTGTTCTTAATCTGTGGGAGTTGTGATTTTTTTACCACAGATAAAGTTAGGGGCATTAGGTTTAAAACCAGTTTCAAAGCTGAAACTAATGAGCCATGATATTACTGCTTTTGAGCAGCGGTTTGCTGATTATATTTTAACACTTTGGACATTTGCTGACAAAACATTATGCCATGAAACATGAATGCCATGTAGGCCATAGTTTGATCAGAGACGCTACTCTCACTTCTCGATTGCAGTACGAATGTGCTCTTGGTACTTAGTGGCGTGCTTGCATTAGATCTTTTGTTGCTGTTTATTTCTTCTTTCTTTTTCACTTTTTGGATGGCTAATACTGTGACTCATTTTTTGCAGGTATTCCTCAATGTAAAGCATAGCCGAGTGATTGCCTGTGCACCTTCGAACAGTGCGGCTGACCTCTTGGTAAGAATTTCTGATTTTCAACAACAGGGGGACATTTGTGGTCATTCTAACTCAGTGTTGAAGCCCCAGTGGAATATATATAATAATATACCAGTCTACCATTTCTTGCCTAGCTATCAAAGAACAGTTGCTCAAGAACTTCCCTCCTTTGTAATATGCCATTTGGTTACAACTTTTTCTATCAAAAATGAAAGGGCATTCATGTAATGTGGCTAGTTTCAGTAATGATTCATTTTTCTTATTTAACCATGGTTATCAGATAGTGTACGTCTAGATCTAAAAAAAAAAAAGATTTTTTATTTTGTACCTCAGGTGCTATTATTACATAAGATACATTGTCTTGGTCTGCATCCCACTGTCATTGGCTGGCTTCAATCTTATCTCGGCCGCATGCAGCAAGTTGTGATTAATGGCTTCCACTGCACTTATGTAGTAACCGTCTCAAGTGTGCCGCAGAAGTCTGTCCTTGTACCCCTTCTTTTTCTCATTTATTTCAATGATATTATTCTTGACTTTACTTGGAAAGTTCGGCTACATGCTGATGTTGTGGAAGTTCTGATTCTTTAAAGCTTTGGCGAGACTTAGATTCTAGTATTTACTTCTGGTGCTGGAAATGACAAATATCTTTGAACACTTCAAAATGCCAACTTATCTCGTTCACTCGAAAGCGTTCTCCTATACATACCTGCTACTCATTAAATAATGTTCCCTTTCAAAAAGTTTTCGAATATAAGAAGTACCTCAATGTATATTTCATATCCAACCATATGTGGATGAGGCAAGTTGAGCATATCAGATGATATCACATCCAAAGCCTGCAGAATGCTTAATTTTTAAAAAAAGAGTTTCAATAAAGCACAGTCTAAAGTCAAGCATCTCCTGTATTTCACTTACATAAGGCCGATTCTTGAATATGCATGCCTTGTATGGGACCCCCAGTTTGCTTACTTATCTGCATGAAGAAAGACTAACCAGCCAGGAAGACGCACACAGAAAAAAAGACGCAGAACGAAAGAGCCTCTTTCGTTTGTTTTTCCTGTGTGCATCTTCTTGGCTGGTTAGTCTTCTTTCATGCAATGCACCAACTAGCCCAACAACCGTGTTTTACTGACTTACTTATCGACATGCTTGCACACGTCCAAAATAATGTTACCAGATTTTTGCACAGCAGTTATAACTTTCATTTAGTGTCTCAGACCATCTGGGTTGAAAATCTTTAGCGTACTGCACAAAACATTTCAGATTACAGATTATGTATCGCATCTATTTGGAAAGCTGAGCACAAAGACCGGTACTTGCTTAAACCCCACTTTTTTTCTAGGCGACATTACCATCAGTGGAAGATCTAAGAGAGTAAATGCTGGACAGATATGTATAAAAACTCATTCTTTCCACTGGCGATCAATGAGTGGAGCAGGCTACTAGTTGGCATTACAGCGCTGCACGGATATATGTGCGACGTGGCACACAGTTCTCTTCTGTGTTTTTCTTCATTACTTGTGTCGTTTTATTGTGCTCAGTTGTCCCATTGTGGTGCATGTTTTTCATTCTTCATTATCACTTGTGTTATGATATTATCTTTATCTTTGGTATTTTTGTTTTGTACTTTTGGCCTTTCCAGCAAATGTTATTCCCCCCCTGCAATAATGCCTTCGGGCACTGCAGGACTCTGAGATAAATACCTTTTCATGTAAAGGGAACATAGACAAAAAAAAAGAAAATGTGACTAGAGAGTGTAGTCAGATGTTCAGTTGGCAATTTGTGTATTTGGCTTATAGGGTTTAACATCTCAAAGGGACTCTGGCTATGGGGGACACCATAGTGGAGGGCTCCGTATTATTTAGACTACTCACCAATATCCTTACCACCTAGGTTATATTGGTTTTTGTGTCCATGCTCCCACTGTGATGCAGTGCTTATGTTCCTGTGCATTCCTAAAGTGTTCAAAGTCTGATAGGGTTTCAAAGGGTTAACCTTTGCATTCTTATGCAGCCTTCCTCATTCCCATCTGCTTTCTTTGCTCCTTGCAGACAGAAAAGCTGTGGGCATCTGGCAAGCTGGTGTCGTCAGACATTGTGCGGCTCCTAGGTTACCAGAGGGATGTCGATGTAAGTCACTCGGGCCTGATAAGGTATGGCATTCATGTGCTGATTGCGTGTCTCCTTGGCAGGCTGTTCCACCTACCATCAGGCACCTGTGCATGAATACGGGTGCTGTGAAGAAAGCAGCACGGCACCGCATCGTTGTGTCCACTGTGATCACGGCGGGCTCACTGTTCAGCCTGGGCCTTCCACCCGACCACTTCACACATGGCTTCTTGGACGAGGTAAGGAAGCAACAAAGCATCGCCCCCTTTTTCCTACAGATGAGCTGGACCAGCAAGGTATTTCCACGCAAGATCCAACAAAGCATAGTCGGTCGACTTTTTATATTTATTTGCCTTGATGACTGGAAAGAAGAGATCTGCAATTGCTGCCAAAATTTTTTTCAACTTAGCAGAGTGCTAGCAACCCCGCCGGGGTGGCGCAATGGTTATGGCGCTCGACTACTGTTCTCAAGGACACGGGATCGAATCCCGGCCTCGGCGGCAGCTTTTCGATGGAGGCGAAAAGCAAGGCGCTCGTGTGCTGTGCGATGTCAGTGCACGTTAAAGACCCCCAGGTGGTCGAAATTTCCGGAGTCCTCCACTACGGCGTCTCTCATAGCCTGAGTTGCTTTGGGACGTTAAACCCCACAAACCAACCAACCAACCAGAGTGCCAGCTAGTAACGTCGGTGCTCGCCTGGTTGTGCAGGCCTCGTTTTCACTTTATTGTATCACGTTTGGGGCGGTTGCCGTCCACTGCCACACAATCTTTTGAACCGAACAATGCCAAAAGTCGGCGTCATGATCGCGACTGACTGCACGCTTTTTGTGTGCGTGCATTTTTTTTAATTTTTAGCTTCGAGAAACTTGTGTTGCCGCGTCAGTTGAAAATTCAATGCAGAACCATTAAAGCTCGAAGTAGGGGGAGGGAGGGGGCTCCGTTCCTGTGTGCTTTCTTGTCCTCTGCAGGATACTCAAGCTGGAGTAACCTCCACAGCGCTGGCACCGATTTTCTCCCCCAACCTATGCAGATGTATTACAGTGCTTGTGCTTATCACTGCAAAAGTTCTCGGGCCCAGCAAGGGGATTTAATAAAGCAGAACAGTAATCACAAGCCATGTCTTTTATTTATACAGACGAGTTTCACGCTATTGAGCCACAATCCTTTTCATCCGAAGGTTAATTTTTCAGGCAGAAAGCAGATTTGTACCATATGGCATGGACCCACCAGGCCAATACTAGTTCCTTAGGCAGCCAATGTGGGAAGGATGAAAGGCAGCCCTGCTCAGCTCAGACTTTGAAAAACCAGGGTGACGCCTCAGCCAAAGAAGTGCTGGACTAGGGATTTGGCCAACCTTCCCTTAATTCCCCTTCCCGTTTTTCTTTCCGTGTGCTGTGCGATGTCAGTGCACGTTGAAGAACCCCAGGTGGTCGAAATTTCCGGAGTCCTCCACTACGGCATCTCTCATAGCCTGAGTCGCTTTGGGACGCTAAACCCCACAAACCAAACCGAACCAAACCTTTCAATAACATTTTACTCATCATCATACCCTAGTTTAGAGACACAGCCCGACCTACTCACGACTCTACAGTTTATGCGCATGGTTGAGGAAAGGTGAATGCAAAACCAGCACTTTTGACCAAAGAATTATGGGTTTCTCATTTTTTAATTGCTAGATTCCTGGACTTACAAGGAATTCAGTTGGAAACTTGTTTTACCAGTTCTCTGAAAAGAGAGAAATGAGGATTGTGTGCCAGCCAAGTTTTGCTTCGGGTCAGAAAGTAAGCCATGAACACTGTTATAAAGGCCTGCATGTGAGGTGTAGAATACGATTGTTGGATCATTAAATGAGGTCACCATGCTGGGCATTTACCATGAAAGGTCATCTTAATCGAAAAGACACACAAAACAATCTGTCTTAAACATTTTTTTTGCATTGACTGCAATGGGAAACCAGGTTCACATTGTCAATTTTATCTGGGACTTTATCTCAATGGGAGCCCTTGTGATGTGGGCAATTCTTCTGCCAATGTTTAATGTTATTCAGTAACGTTAATCACTCACGTGTGTATCCACAGACCACAGTATTAAGGACTTCATTGGAAATCATTACCCCTCCTCCTTAACACGCATTCCTTTTTCTTTTTTTTTTAGCTGGAACTTGAAAAAAGTGCTTTTAGGCAGAAGTTTCCAGTGTTCCTTTCTGCATTCTCAGATACTCCTTACTGACAGACTAACAAAAGCGTGTTTATGACTACTATTCAAGGCTTAGGTTCTGCTCATGACTGCTCTGCAATCTCTTTTCGCTCATTCATTGTGTTCTTGGTCGGTAATGCAGGCGGGCCAAGCGACTGAACCAGAGACGTTGGTGGTGATGGGGCTGGTGTGCCTAGCTGGTGGGAGCTTTGTCTTGGGCGGAGACCCCATGCAGCTGGGCCCTGTGGTGCGGTCTCGGCTGGCGATCAAGGGCGGCCTGGGCGAGTCTCTCCTCCATCGCCTGCTCCTGGGCACCAGTGGGGATTCCATGCCACCTTCCTTGCCCTTCACACGACTCAGGAAAAGGTGCGGGCACTAATGCCTAGCTCTGGCTCACGTTTGCTGTTCTCTGTGCGTTGTGATACTGCTAAGTCCAAACACCAAACTGAGTGCATCCTTGTGAAATTCCCAGGTTTATTTGATGGAAGTGCACTGTGTGCAATGCACAGAATTTTAATTGCTTGGATGGAATACTTTTGTATGCCACTATATGTGCAGCGATTGTACAGGATCGTCTACTCTTAGTGGGAACACACGAGCAGGTGGCTGCTCTCTTTAAAGCGCCATTGGCTCCGACGTGGCCGCATTTTGAAGCAAAGGGATGCACTCATAGAAGGACCTCAAGGCAGTGCTTCACATCATTTCAGTGTACGGCCGGGTCAGACGCAATGGAGCTTTGCAGAGAGCGACCATATTCTTGGGTATTTGCACTAAGAGTGGACAACCTTGTACGTGTGGGCACCAAGCACTGCCTTTACAATACCAAAGTCGCAATCACCGGTCATGCAGTAGACACTATGAGCACTGAGCTTGTGTGCAGCCCATGTGTTGCTGACACTATGATTGCTTGTTGCTCAGTACAAGCACTGGGCAGCGCAGCGGGGCTGCAAATAAATTCTGTCTGTATAACAAATCTGTATGGATGCACTTATTATTTTTTTTTTCAGCATGTGAATTTTGTTTGCTTAGAATTGAATCTCTGATGGTATGGTTGATCCCAGATATGTTAACCCCGTGCCACATACGTCGGATTGTTTACATTTAACAATTGGAACATCCCCTTGAACGTCTGATGCAAAACTATAGCACTACCTTCTATGCTAACTGAACCCCCTCTCAGGGGAGCATTAAGGATGTATCGATTAGCACCCCACGCCTCTGGCTGAGCTCTCCTAATGGCACAGCTGGAATCACTTATTGCATGTGCAACTGCTGCGGCAGTTTTCGGTGTTAAGACTTTACACTTCCTATTGGTTGTGGTTTGGACCCTGTTTTCAGGATTCCATTGGCTTGAACTACGCACTGATCCTATCCGCCAGCCATTTCAGGCGTGCCAGCTATAAGTTGAGCAGAATGGCATCTTGCTGATTTGAGGTTTTGGTCTGTGATATTGGATGTCCTTGAGTTGTGTTAGCAGGTCCACAACGTGGTAGGCGTTGGGCACCTGACCACAGTGTGGATAACACTCGGTGAGGGGCACACTACTAGCGTAGATGCATTGTCCTCATGCTTCTAAAATATATATAACCATACCTAATTCCATGGTTTCTAAAGCAAGTTAGCAGTATATTAGTATACTGAACTTATTTCTGATTATCAATATTTTCTTGACCTTGTGCGATTGATGTAGAACCCCTCTATAGCAATGTCACTCAGACAAACGGGAATCTTTACCATATCGGTGCCTTTACTGTGTCAGTTGGTGATAGTATGGCCCTGAGGATCATCATCACCAGCCTGACTGCACCCACTGCTGGGCCTCTCCCATATCCCTCCATTTAAGCCGGTCCAGTGCCAGTTATATTCATTTCATTTCCACAGACTTAAAACCTCATCTACCACCTAACTTCCTGCCGCCCCCAGCTATATGCTTGCTTTTCTCTGGAATCTAATTTGTTTTCCTCAGGTACCATCAATTATCTTGCCTTCGCATCACATGATCTGCCTATTTCTTTTTTATTTCTACTAGAATATCATTGTGCTTGTTCTCTGGCCTACACAGCAGTACCGGTAAAGTGCAGCTTTTGGAGATGCTATCCGGTAAATAATTGGCTGTTTACTAAACCTTAGTGCTTATTTATTTATTTATTTATTCATATACCCTCAGGGCCCGAAGGCATTAAAGAGGCGAGTGGGAAAGATACATTGGTACAGGGTACAGTGCAGCATAAAACAACATAGGAGAAACAATAACACGGCGAAAAGTGATCAAAAAAAAAAAAAAAGGATTGGCGCAAAAAAAACCGGAAAAATAGGTGAGACAAAAAAAAAAAAAGAAAACATTTCCGACAGTCAACAGTGTCACCGAAAACGAACAAAAACAATTGACTACCATCTATAAATATAGATTACATACGGCAGTCTTAAAAGAAATTGGGTCCGTAATATCAGCAATGTGCCTAGGAAGGTGGTTCCAACTGACAGAAGTGTTTGGAACAAAAGAATAAGAGGCGTGTTTAGTACGACATGACGGAACACCTACTTTGTGAAGATGATCAATGCGACCTGAAACATATGTGGGGGTAGTTAGAACCCGGCTCTTAAGGACAGCATTGTGGTAATAGATTTTGTGAAATAGGCATAAGCGAGAAATTTTTCTGCGTATTGAAAGCGGTGGCAATGATAATGTTGTTTTCATAACGGTAACACTGGAGTTGCAGTGATAGTTGGAACGTATAAAACGTGACGCGTGGTTTTGATTCATAAAGTAAACTCTCCGGAATATCTCGCAACTTTCCCTTACCATCTCTTTATGTAGCAATTATTTATTTTCAGTAATGGCATTTTATGTTATCCTTTTTTCAGCATGGGTTACTACATCTTGTGGAAGTGCCACTTTTTTAGAATTTAATGAGGCTGTGAATGTAATGCAAGTTCAATTCCATGGGAAAACCAAAGCATTATGCAAACACGGTGTTGTCTGTGGTTCAGATAAGAATATCAAAGCAGAAATAAGACGGCCATGAGCTTGGTATTCCTTTCCTCCAATTCATTTCATATTGACGTCTACTCTTGATGGCAAGATCAGCCGATCATTTTTCTTGCTCTAAAGTTCATAGCTGGATTGCACTATTTCCCTGCAGCTACCGTTGTGTGCAGCCTCTGCTAGAGCCATACTCCAGGCTGTTTTATGACAACCAGCTCCTGAGCTGTGTGGCCAACCGGGACCGGTGGAATCTGCCCGACTTCCCCGTGTTCTTTCATGGTGTGCGTGGCTGTGCACAGAAGGAAGGCTCCTGTCCTTCATGGTGAGTGAGGAGCTATCACTTGCTGTTGCATTTGAACATTTTGTCCAGGTCTACAAAGTCAGTGCACTACTTAACATTATTTCTTTATCAAATCAGTTATAGTTACTGTTGTTTTTTTCCTTTCTCTGACAGTTTTGCAAACACTTTGTGGCATAGCAAGTAAATTTTCTGAGGCCAGCAAAAATCTTTATTATGTCATTAACTATGTTATTATTTGATTACACTTTGACTGTCTAGTAACTACTGGTAACATCGCCAGGTTTCTGGACAACGCTGGTTGTCGATGAGCCATATAATACAGTAAAAGCTTGTTAATTTGAACTTCACGGGACCGGGAAAAAAGTTCGCATTATTCGATGTTCGAATTATCGAATGGCCTGGAAAAAGCTAACAAGAACCATTTGTATTACGATAAAGGTGCTGTATTTAGTCGCGTAGCGAACTCACTCGCATAATGAACTCAACCAGCCCCGAGTTTTGCCTACGGATCTAAAAAAAAAAAAAAAAAAAAAAAAAAAAAAAAAAAAAAAAAAAAAAAAACACCAGTCGTTTTCTGTTTAGCGCCATCATGGTCCACTGCACATTTCTTGGCGGTGCGCCAAGATGCTGCGGAGCGATAACTGCCTGTTTATCTTTTGGTTTTAGCTCCAGCAGAGGTGGGGGGGAAGCGAACTTGGCAAAGTGCCAGCCCTTTTTCGGTTGTGCAAGCCTCCTTTTCAGTACGTTCGCTTTATCATGCTATGAGCAACTAGGGCGGCTGCCATCTACTGCCACTCCAATCATTGGAACGCGCGATAGCAGCTAGCGGCGAGAACGATGCTAAAAGCTGGCTTCATCATCGCGGCTGACTCGCGTGCTTCTGTTGACGACTGATGGTTGGAAGGATGGATGGCTATTGCAAAAGAAAAAGAAAAGTTTAACCCGTAGATCCCGTCAGAGATTATAGCCTTTTATGGGCGTTGGCTGGGACCGCGCCGACAGTACTTATCCCTATTTCCAAATTAATAGGGTTGGAATTAACGAGTAGTTAGTTGCCAGCTATGGAGGTTGCGCAGAAGAGAGAGCAGGCAGCCGCCGCCACGGCCATGCACTGACCTTGCCGCAGCCGTCGTCCCCTCCCTCCAACGCTGCCGGCCGCTACGCTGGTCATGGCACCATTTAAGTTTTACCCACTCTTTCATGGTTTTACCTGGTTCCATCTCTTGTCCCCGTTTTGGACGTGTGCTGCCTTTAATTATGCCTTCTTATCGCGGAGGTGTTTCTTCACTTTTTTTTTTTTTTTTTTTTTTCCACGTGATGTGCGCCAAGCCACCCAGATGAGGTGGCGTGTAGTTCGAATTATCCGTAGCAGAACCGACTCACGTTCGAATTAACGGGCTTTTTTATACACAGATCTCTATGGAACTAGGCCGGACCAAGTAGTGTAGTTCAAATTATCCGAAAATTCAAATTATCGAGGTTCGAATTAACAAGCTTTCACTGTAATAGTAATGCTTTTGCAGTAATGTAATATTCTCATAAAATCTCAATGAATTGAAATCGGTTAAATGGAGCAAATGCTTCTGAGTTTGTAAGGAACAGCACCCCAGACAGCGCAGAACTGAGGCAAGGAGACCTGTCCTGTGTTTTCCTCGCTTCTTTGTCCTGTGTTTTCTGCAGCGTTGTTCCTTACCATGTCCCACCAACTGGCCTGTAATCGAGCCTTCTTAAGCCTCTGAGCTGGTTCGTTTTGTTTTAAGGCAATGTAAAAAAAAAATATCTTCGGCAGTCAGAATTTCCAACCACCACATAAATGGAACTGAAAACAGCCGTGACACTGCAACTAGTTGGTCAAGTGCAGCATCTTCTCGGTACGCATCACCACCTGTCAGGTATGGGTGATGCCATTCAAATAAAGTGGCTACAAGAGCTAAAGCAAGCAAATATAAGGTTTGTCACTAGCCAATAAATCGCAGTTTCCACTGTATTTTACAGAGAAAGTCACTAAGGCGTCTGTTGACATTTTATTTAAATTCCAAAAGTACTTTAAAAAATAACATCACTGATTACTTTTGTGCTATAAAGTTTGGGCTCATTGTGTTCCATTCTCCTTTAGCCTGGATTTCACATATTGGGATCCACTTCGGCAGATGCTGCCAACTACACACCTGCTTTTACGTCAGGAGTGCAGCATTGAAGTGAATCATGCCATGTTAAACTTATTTTGTCTGTAAACAAAACTCCTGATAAACGGAACATATTTTTCTGGTCACTTGAGATTTGAGTGTCCATTGTAATGTAAAAGCATAATTCAGGGTGGAAGTGCTGCCCCAATAGCTCGATTCTGCTCCAAACTGGTTTCCCTGCTCCTCCTACTCCAAGACAAATATTGCTCCAAAACTGCTCCAAATCGGTTGCCACCGGGTTTTGCTATCAAATTTAGTTAAACACAGGAACGATAGCAGTGTACCGGTGACAGAAGTACAACACTTCTTACACTGTGCTCACTACAAACAAGATGTTCGCAAGTTAGGAAAGTGCAAAGTATAATTCGCAATAAATTTAATATGACCCACGAACGATTGGAGGTAATTGTGAAAAAATGCACTGTGCATGTGGCATAGCACATCCTGCCAGGCTTTTAAATTGCCATTTGAGCGAGTCAAAATACAGTAATCCCTCGTTATAACAAAATCAGCAGGACAGCGGAAAAATTCGTTATAAGCGGTAATTCGATATAAGCAACCACTCGACAAAAGCTAGAGCAGTCAGGATTTCATTACACCAGAACTGCAAGCAAGTCAAAATACAATATTAGACCACAAAAGCACGCGCAAGGCACGGCTAACGAAGTGCAACGAATAACATGCAATCACATGGCCTGCAGCATGGATCCAAATGCATGCACCATCGGGGTTGAAGTGAAAGCGGAGGGTGAAACAGAAGGCATAAGCTTCAAAATGTGGTCATGTCTTCAGGCCATCTTGCTGTCCTCATCAGAGCATGCTGGTGATGACGGTTGCAATGACAGGCTTCATGTGTGCAGACGGAAGAAAGGCGACCGGAGTTCCAAGAAGCATCAAGCACAGGAAGGCTTCGGGAGGGCAGGAGGAGGGAGGAGCAGCGACATCATTCAAAACCGGCAGCGCGGAAGGGAGGGCCGGCGTTCAAACGGCCCACAGACAGTGGAGAGCGAATGAGGAGGAGAGAGAGAAGTGGATGCAGGAAGGGGGGGTCGGGTGAATAGGAAAGAGATGCGGGAGAGTAGAGGTGCATGCACAGATGCCTATCTCAGGGAGGGAAGGCGAAGCTGCTTCGGGAGTATGGGGGAGCAGAGTAGTATGAGGGGAGGGAGGGGAAAAAGGGAGGGAGGGAGATGTGTGGGAGCGCAGCACGCTGGGTAGCGCCACTGCTTAGCTGTTGCCTCGCCGTCGGCGACGCTAAAATTCTTTGTGTTTTCGGAACGCTATCTGTCGATTTTCGCCGTCAAAAGAGGAACAAAGCTAAGGACAGACACTTTCTTTTATGCTAGCGCCAGAAGTGCTCTTCAGAGCGATAAAGCTTTGCTTACTGAACGCACCCCATGGTATGCTATGATAAAAACGTGCGCCGATTTCGTGATAGCGGCTTAAAATGAATGCGTTTGGGTTGGGACCGGAAGATATTTCAAATAAAACGATATTTCGAATAAAGCGATTTCGTTATAACGAGGGATTACTGTAGATAAAAGCTTTAGGTCAAACTTGGTTTTCGTTCATGAGGTGCATAAGCAAGCGTTTCGTTGCAGCAAGTTTGTTCCAAATGGTTGCTTAGGTCAGCTTGTGTTGTTTTAGACGTCATTACATGTTTTGGCCATTTGTCTTGTCTTGTCAGAGGTGTGTGCATAGTCGGCAAAAGCACTGAACGTTGCAAATAAAGGAATAAAAGGGGGGATTTATATATCAGGAATAGAGAGAGGGAAACATAAACTTTTAATAAGAGCAGGCGTGATATCCGCCCAAGGTGGGCAGCCTCCTCAGTCCAGGAAGCCGTGGGCCCAAGCCATGTCCCTAGTCCAGTTGACAAGACTACGCTGGTCATCCAGGCTGGGGTTGACAGCTGGGTCTCCCACTGCTCTTCTGTTAGGTCCCTGGTGGTTATCGTGCCCTCCAAAATACACTCCAAAACATAATTCGAATGCTCTGAAACTCTTGTTAGATTGCTCCAAAGCTGCTCAAAAATGCATTATAACTGCTCCCTGAGCTGCTACAAAATGCCCGAGTCTGCTTCCACGCCTGAGCATTATACTGCTCACTGGTAACGAAAATCAGCATCGTCAGCATCTGGGGCAGCCAAATCATTACAATAAGTTAATGATAAATTTCATGATAAAATGGCTGTCATTAATGATTACAAATGCCTTCAGGCTAGAGGCTTTTATGCTGAAGGCTTTCACAGTAAGTTGAAGGCATGAGGGCTAATAATGGCAGTGGTAAAGGGGTAAAAGTCTGATCTGATCAGATTTTTATGGCGAGGTCATTGTTATAAGAAGAAAAAATTAGCTGTGGTCTAGCTTGGGGTTAAACCTGGAGTTATGCGAGTTATGCTTATGCTTAGGTTTGGCTTGAAAGTAATGACATGACTTTCGCACATAGTCATTTACTCTATGGTTTCAGCTTTATTTATGCCATAGGTAGCATTTTTGACCTCTAAAGTGCGATGAGGCAAAAGCATCTGTTAAGCGGTGGTCTGAAGCCCTCCACTAAGGCACCTCTTTCTCTGTTTTAACTCCCACCTTCGTGATAACGTCATAGAGCAAGCTACCAGCCAACATATAAAGCCCCGCTTTTACCAAACATACCTGCGTGGCCTAGTAGGGATAACGTGAACGCAAGGGTCTTGGCAGGCTGATTCCGATATCACCCTCCCATATGAAAGGAGAGGCCTGAGTTGGCAGCGCCTGCCAAGCGTAATGTCAGGAAGCCCTACGTCCAGTTAGTGTTAGACCATGTCAGTTACCAGCTACCACCTCCCACCACCACTGCTGCTGCTGCTTTGCTCTATGCTGGTTACATATGAAAGTGCCGCCACTTGGCTGTAGTGTCCAAGGACGAAATATCTGGGAAAAAATGTCACATCTAAATTGCATTATTTCTCCTTGAAGTGCGTGTTTTCTGGTCTGGGTAGTGCACATATGTAATAAAAGGAACTGGTAAATTTGGTATATCTGATAGAACTGCACACATAATTTATACTGAATTGATTTTGTGGAATTCGCTTTTATTTTGAAACATTAAAAACTGGGAGCACTGCAGAACATTCCAGGGAGATATCTGAAAGCCTGAGGTTGCTACTGCTATTGCAACACTAGACACGTCGTACCTTTTTGAGTAGGGCATGGTGATACTGTCTTTTTGTCACATGACTTAATGACGTTGTCACATTCTGTAAATTTTCCTGCTAATGTGCCTTTGTCAAACGACTTATGGCGTTATCACTTTCACATGGCTTGTCATTACTTTTTGAAAGCCATCCTGGTGATGTCAGGGTCACTTGATTTGGTGATAACTCCTTTCTAGCATCCTGGTTATGTGACTACATGACGCTATCACCTGTTCTTGGAAGTAATCTTGGCCATGTGGCATTTTCATGTGAGTTGATGACCACTTTTTGGAAGTCATCTAGGTCATGTGACTTTGTCCCGTGAGTTGATGTCATCATCACATTTTTGCAAGTCATTCTGGTCATATGACCAGATTTTATGAACTCATCCATGTCATATGAACTTGTGATGACACTAATTAATTCATCACTTATTTACAAGCCATCGTTATCATGGTACACATATGGATTGATGGCATCAATTACTATTTAAAAGATACCACTCCACAATTTTTAGGACTCATCCTTGTCACATTTTTTGCAATGATACTAATGATGTCTACGTTGCTAAGCAACGGCTCAAGGTCAGTGCGACCACGATGAAAGTGCGATTACGCCGAAGAGGCAAAGCGGCTGGCATAATGTAGCTCTCGCTACAAAAGCCTCTGCTCGCACCAATGGTAAAGGTCTGGCCCTTTAGGGTGAATGCCTTCATTCGGAGTAGAAAATTTTGTATGGTTTCTGGTCTTGTGGCCAACAGAAACGAAGGGCACAAACCTATAAGGAAATGCAAAAAGTCTTCTGTGGACCACGCAACAGAAGTTAAAATGAAACGCTAATGCCTTTGCATTCATAGCACTTAAACTTTGTTCTTAAGTGCCCCTAATAACTTTTTGAGCCTTTGCTGTACCACTTTTTGAAAATGCTATGTCTGAGAGTGCTTTCTGGTAAGGATGTTGGTTTAGAAAAGAAGCATTCAGAATTGCTTTGCATCCTGCTGCAACCATCCGTCCTGCTCTAAGCATCTGTCATTATGTGCTAATGATTCATTTTGTCATCACGTTTCATTATCACGTATTTGCACAAATAGATTGCAGTCTCAAACAGTAAACGGGAAGTTTGAACCGAAATGAAAACGAAAGAGTTGCACTGACCTCTATCACCTGGTGTACTTGTCGTTGACCTTCCCAGGTTCAACCCGACAGAGGCAGTGCAGGTGACACGGTACCTGCAGCGTGCATTTGGGCCCTGGGGACTGCTACCTGAGCAGGTGGGCGTGGTGACCCCCTACCGCAAACAGGCCCAGAAGCTACGCTGCCTGATGGATTCCCTTGACCTGCCCCGCTGCAAACTGGGCTCGGCCGAGGAGTTCCAGGGCCAGGAACGCAGCCTTATCGTCGTCTCAACGGTTGGCACAGCAGCTTGCATTCTCAGCTGTGCCCCACCAGTTGCCAGTTTCCGTTTGCTGCAAATAATGCAGACTTCACTGCGTTTTATTTGCATGAACTGCCAGCCCTGGTGTGGAGCTCAAGGCAGCTGCTCCATTTTGATGGTCAAGATTGCATTTTTTTTTAGTGATTTTTCACTGAGCATTTCATTCTACAGTAAAATCTCAGTGACACGAATCCAGTTAATACGAATTCGCGAAATTCCCTGGCCGGAGTGCGTTCATACATTATGCAAAATTTCGGATGTTCTGAACACTCTCCCATGCTACTACGGATATCATGAACACCTGAACTGCGACCGCAACCTTGAGCACTATGCACTGCCCGCACATCATTGACTCCGCAATCGCCAGCCGCGCTGTATGTGCGCATCACGAGCAGTTTGCAGTGATGTGTGGTCTGCACCTTGTTGACGTTGCGAATGTCTGTTGGGCTTACGCCGCGAAAAGCTTTCAGCTGCGCGTGGCCCACAAACCGCAGTCGTCGTAACCGCAACAGCTGGCGGCGGCTTACGCGGCGGGCGCGCTTGGACCGCACATCACTGGCTCTGCGATCGCGATCCGTGAGCAGTTTGTGGTGCCATACGGCCCTCATTTCGCCATCTCCTGTCGTGCTTGCTGTACATGCCGCGAGAAGTATGCAGAGGCGGACACACCGCACATCGGTGGCGTCGCGATCGTTTTTCATGCTGCAAAAGGTTTGCAGCGGCGAGCGGCCGTGAGTAGTAGTCGGCGGCGCATGCGGTGGGCGTGTATGGGCCGCACATCGTAGATGTCGCGATCGCTAGTCGCACTGTACGCATCACGAACAGTCTGCGGCGCTGCACAGTCAGCGCGTCGCCATCTCTTGTCGTGTTGTGCGCACCGTGAAAAGTCTGCGGAGGCACGCGGTCCGCACATCGCTGATGTCGCGATCGCCTGTCGCGCCGTGTGCGCCGCAAGTGGCGAGCTGTGACCCCGCGACCGTAATAAACCTTCTTTGACGTAAACAGATCTGCGTGACTGCCTTTCCTGTACTTCTGCATACTTATTTTCTTTTGTTTTGATGATGCGAATGTTCGGATGAGACGCATTTTTTCGCGACCCCGTGAGATTCGTATCAGGTTCTACTGTAGTTCAATCTTTTATAATTCTGGAGTGCAGCATTCAGAGTTTAAGCGGGAACAAAGTAAGGATAGTGTAAGCACCAATGCAATGTCTGGGTGTGATTCTAAAGTGCCAAGGACACCGGTGTGCTGTGCAATACCTGCACTTGCTAGGGAATGCAGGGCGGTTGAAATTAATCTGGAGCCCTTCAGTACAGCACCTCTCACAGCCCATGGGCAGCTTTGGGGCATTAAACCTTGTATACCACACAGACTAGATGCCATTATTATATAGTCACTATTGATGACAGTAGTTATGTATGATTTTTTCCACACCTGTGCTTTTAGGTGCGAGGCAGTGAAGCCATAACATTGGGGGATGGTGGCGGTCGAGGCCTGGACTTCATCTTTTGCCCCAGGCGCTTCAATGTTGCCATCAGCAGAGCCAGTTCCATGCTGGTGGTTGTGGGCAACCCCGACGTGCTTGCCCTGGTAAGGTGTCATCATGGCTAGTTATGTGAAACCAGCCACAATGTTTTGTGCCCACTCCTTGTTGTGTAAAAATAGCACCTGTCATTATTGAACCTATGCAGCCACGGATACTATGCACATACTGTCCGATTCATGTCCTTTAAATGTCTTGCACCAGGAAGGAATTCCCTTTGGGCAGTCCAGGGGAAAAAACAAAATTGCAGAGGTTTAACATGGCTAAACCTAATATAACATGTGAAAGCACTAGTTTGGCATAGTTTATCGCTGTAGAGGGTGAACGTGAATGACGTCACTGTCTTATCGCCACCACCTGCTAGAGGCATGCTCCTGAAGAGGACCATGGTGTATGTTGCCAAGGTTTCCAGGAGCCACATAGGTGTGAAGCCTAACGGTAAACGTGCCTGCGTGACCTAGGGGCATCGTGTCATACTTGGGATCCTAGAGGG
This sequence comes from Amblyomma maculatum, assembly GCF_055883805.1. Classification (NCBI taxonomy): domain Eukaryota; kingdom Metazoa; phylum Arthropoda; class Arachnida; order Ixodida; family Ixodidae; genus Amblyomma; species Amblyomma maculatum. The sequence goes on from NC_139347.1 coordinate 10,408,572, forward strand.
CTGGAAGGCTGGTTTCTGATCTCACCCTCCCATCTTAATGGCAAAGTCTGAGCTGGCATGCAATGGCAAAAGGTCACAAGGAATGGTGAGCTGGAGTAGAATCTCTGTGATAAGAAAATGGCTGATTCAAATATTGGGATGTTATGAATTGTTGAAGTTCCTCGGCTGTAATGCATTACAGTGCGTAAAATTCCATATGTTCCAAAACAAGCTTCCGTGCTACAACAGATACCACTCTAAATTATACAAGCATGCGAGCCGCGACCGCAACCTCAAGGGCAATGCGTTACCCACGGATCATCGATTCCATGATTGTTAGTTGTGCTGTATGCACTGAGAGCAGTCTGCGTCTGCACATGGCTTGTATGCTGTTGTCTCGGCAATGCTGAGCAGCGCTGTACACATAGGGAGCAGTCAAATTGGGCGTCGTGATCACAAGTTGCACTGTACATAGTTTGAGCACTTAGTAGCGGTGTGTGGCAAGCACATCGCTGTCATTGCGATCGCCACTCGCACTGCACTTGACGAAAAATAAACGACACCGACCAAAAGAATAAAGATGGAATGACGTTTCGGCTCCCACACGGGAGCCTTGTTCACAATGAGGCGAAACGGGGAACCGTTGCCTTAAATACGGCGCATCACAGAACCCAGACATCTTGCGTATGCAAGGGGCAGATTACCATGATTGGTCGGTGTCGTTTATTTTTCGTCATGTCCCATCCCGACCAGACGGGCTTCCGTCAAACTCGACTTCAAGCACTGCACTTGATTGAAAAAGTGGGCTGTAGCCATGCGGCCATGAATGAATCCTTCTTAAACAGATGTTTGTGAATACATTTACCATGCTTCTATACACAGTTTTTCTTAGTTTTGAAGATGTGAAATTTTGGATTATATATGAATTTTTTATCACCGAGATTTTACTGTGGGTACCATATAAGTCCTTTAGTTCTCACAATTCTGTGAAAAATCTCAGCTGAGATTTAAGCATATGAATCTTTATGATATGAACCCTGTTGATATGAATTTTGGGATGATACAAATTATTAAATTCTTCGGCCAGAGTGCATTGTGTACAGTGGACAGAATATCAGATGTTCCGAACACTCCCATGCCACTAAGGATAATATGAACGCGGAAACCTTGGCCACAACCTTATGTGCTAGGCACTGTCTGCACTTCGTTGAATCCGCGATTGCTAGAGACTCTGCACACAACCAACCCTCACCTTGTTGACTTTGCAGTCACCAGTCATGCCGAGTGCACCGCAAGCAGTTTGCACCAGCACACGGCTCAGATGTTGTGATAGCCTGTCGCACTGTACGCATAAGCAGCAGTTTAGGCTTGTGGTTGGGGAAATAGCCGGTGCCACTATCGCCAGTCACGCGGCTCGCGCCGTGCACTGCGAGCAATTTGTGGCAACGCGTGGCCCACACATCATTGACTCCGTGATTGCTCATTACGCTGTATGTGCCTAAAGATAGAACTACAGATTATTTTTTATAACAGAATTGTAATGTGTGAGTTGTGTCTACTTATAGCACTCTTTGAGCCCAATGGTGGAGGTCACTTAGCTGCTTGAAAAAGCTTAGAAAAGAAAACACTGTTAGCTCCAAACATAACACAAGGGGCATTCTGAAAAGCTGCTTGATGTCTCTTGCGGATTGTCACTGATTCTTTGTTTTCAATCAGTGAAATTTTAAATTTTCTACTGTATAAAGTTAGGGTCCTTAAGCACAGAAAGTTTTGGCTTCCTGAGGTGCTTTTTGTGATTACCAAGCACCAAAATCCATCAATGCCTCAACTCTCATATTTCCTTTTACCCATATCATTTTTGGATTGATCGTGTAACTGCTTATGGAAGATTGTTCCACTTCACAGGCAGCCATTATTAATTAGGGATGAGCTGGGAATCTGCATGGTCATTTTTGAAAAAGGCAAGTAAGGGTTCCCCAAGGCTAAAAGAAATGATACGCTGTGGTACAGATTGGTATAATTGATATGTTTGACAGTATTACAGGGGACATCTCTAGGTGGCTGTAGAATTATTTTGGCACATGTGTGATCATTTTAACATCTCTTTAGGGTTTGTGCACATGTATGGCTGGTAATTTTTACAGCCAGGGGGTTTCTTCTCTTCACAGAAAAAACAAAATAGGTATACTTGCTGACAAGACATAACCATTTAGTAACTTGATTATTTTTACGAGCATTGCTATCTTCTTGCTTGTTCATTTGAACATGCTGTCGTTTTATTGGGCTCCTCATTCCGTTTCTTTCTTATTTAAAATTTTTTATCTTTTTTTTATTGCTTTCCAGGATGCCAACTGGAGGTCCTTGATGGACTATTGCAGAATTCACAACACCTGTTACGGCCTGACTGCTGATGTGGCAGTGCGAGTGCCCCACTGAGGTCTCTGTGAGGTGGACCAATAAGTGCCTTGCGGCATTTAGGATAAATATGTATAATTTTCATGTAGTACCACTCTACATGTTATGTAATAATGAAACGTCTAATTTATGCGCATGTATATTTACCCAATAATATAAATAAGTATGTAAATAAATAATTTTGATAGCAAAATGGCATAACATGTTTGATGCTCATTTCTTTAAAATAAACAATTTTATCAGTTTTGACAATGCCTCTGAGCTGTCTTTTTGCAGAATCCTCTGAACTGTACTATGTGCATTTTGTAGAGCAATTTCCAGCCTCTTCGTTTTTAGAGCGCAGCTCTTTGGCACCCGTTCCTGCATTTCGCATCGCCGTTGCTGTCGGCGTTGTCCCTCATAACTAACTCCGCAGTCGGGGCAGCACGGGCTCCTTTCCCCCTCACCCCTTTCTTCCTGCGTGGCAACGACGGTGTTCTCCGGATACCGAGGCGCCGGCTCACTATCAGCGGATCGTGGATCACGCATCTCAAGCCGAAACGCAGAGCCACATTGTCTTGATTCGCTAGTGGCATCAGCAGCATCAGTCAGTCGCTGCTATCTCTTCGCCGCGCAACGTTCCTATGGGCCCACGCGCTGCTTCCTGCAAACTCCGAATAACTTAATTGCTCTCTTCATTTCTCCGACCACAAAGCTTCTTTTATGACAGTCAAAAACCGTTTGTGGAGTGTTTCTTGTAGGAATATGTGCGAAAAATAAAAGTAAAGTTGTCTTTAATTGTACATATATGTCTTGCTCGAAATCTTTGCCTCAGTCTATCGAAAAGGTGAAACAGCTGATGAGCTGCACTCAAATTTTGCATTAGGAAGTAACATAATCGTTGGCAAATGTTTCTTTTAAAGACGAATAAGTTGGACTTGTGTGACATTTCAAGCTTCGTTGAGCAACTGCTATGCTCCTTGTAAGAATGTGTACATATTTATAACTGATATTTTTGACTGTGTGAAGTCAAAAGTTTTCTGTGTTTAAGGTGAAGGCCTTAAAATCTGTTTCAAGGTTGCGTCGTGAGATGTAGAAAATAAGTGAATATTGTGAAAGTGGGGAAGCTTTTGTGGACGCTATCCGAGATCCCGAGGTCCATCTCAAGGTCCACCTCAGGCGCCCCGAGTCCGTCCGTGTCGCTGTGAGCCTCGCTGTCGAGGCCGATATGATCTTGCAGGCCACGCGCGCGTCGACAGCGGCTGTTCGTACTCCCACGGAGTGGGCTTATCAGTCCGCGGCCACCACTGCGGCTCCTGCCCGATGAAGGCTTACCAGCCAGACTTTGACCTGCTTCCGCTGTGGCCAACGAGGCCACTATTCGAGGGACTGCGTCAATCCTTCACCATAGGGAAATGCTCCGGCGGAACTTCAGGGGCCCGGTTTCGCCGAATAAACCCAGTATCAGTCCCCATGCTTCTGTCTGTACATTCCTTCCCTGCTTGTCGTTTTTACGTTTGCGTGCTGCACTTTACATATTTGTAGACGTTGCTCTACTTGGCCAGCACGTCAATGCCCTAGTTTACACGGGGGCTACTGTGAACATATAGACAGGTCGCTCATGACCGGCGTACCCCACTTGCTTCCATCGGTCCCTGAAACCCGGGTTTTAACTTTCAATGGTGTCTTGGTCGACCAACTTGGACGTGTCATTATGGATGTGCGTGGTTTTGGCACGACCCTCTTAACCGAGTTTGTGGTCGCCGACAGCCCAATTTGGCCGGTGGTTCTTGAGTGGGGCTGGTGCCGCCAAGCGAGGGTCGTTGTCGGCTTCGCGACCCTGCAACAGCAAGCATAACGATCTCCCCGTTGCCAAGGCCTGGCTCGTCAGCTTTTTCACTTCGGCAGTACCAACCTATGCCTCATCATGGTGTCGGCTGCCAAACGTGCCTCTGCTTTCCTACGCAATGTCGCCCCGAAGCTTCGACGGCACATCCCGCTGCCCGATATGTGCACAGTCTTAGCGGCTTCTGACACGGCCCTACCATCAGGAGCGGCAACTTGGGTACAGGGTCAACTTGGTGACCAGCTTAACGTCGACGTGTTCTTCGAACCCATCAGCTGTGCAGCACCAGCCCGCGAGACGACCTTACCTCGAAGCCTTTTTTGGTGATGGACGGAAAGGCTGATGTGCTGGTACTTAACTTCGGGGTCACCCTCTCGTACTTCGTCATGGTTCAACCCTGGGCATGGCTCACATTCTAGGCCCAGGCTCACTGGTCGCCTCTGCAGCCTGCGGCTCTGAAGGCCCTACTGCAGCAACACCGCTGTTTCGCCCTTCGTGTCAAAGAACTCGGGTTTACTTCCTGCACACCACCACATCGACACTGCTGGCCACGGGCCCATCCACCACCAACCTTGTCGTGTCTCACTAGCTGAGCGGCAGGTTATTCAGTAGCATGTGGCTGACATGCTCAACCAGGGCATCATTTCCCCTTCGTGTAGCCCCTGATCTTCTCCCGTTGTCCTTGTGCAGAAGAAGGGTGGGACAATTCACTTCTGCATTGATTACCGCAAACTTATCTCACCTTGACGCCGCCCTCAACTGATTGAAGGGATCCCAATACTTCACCTTGGATCTTCTTTCGGGCTACCGGCAGATACCACTTCTTCCAAAAGACATGGAAAAGACTTTTTATGACCCCCAACGGCGTCTACCAGTTTAACTGAATGCCCTTTGGCCTCCAACGCCCCAGCCACGTTCCAGCGCCCTATGGACTGCATGTTGGGCCACATGAAGTGGACCATGGCGCTTGTGTACGTAAACGACGTCATTGTTTACGCACGTTTCAAGACCATCAGAGATGCCTCAAGCTTGTTCTTGAGGTTCTTACCACTGCGGGGCTTCACTTGAAACCGAAAAAATGCTTTGGTTTTTCTGAGGTAACATACTTGGGTCACGTCATTAATCGGCATGGCATATGTCCCAATCCTGATAAGCTACAGGCACTAATGGCTTACGAAACTCTGGTCACGCCCAAGGAACTGAAAAGTTTCCTTGGATTTGTGTCCTACTTCCACCGTTTTATTCCGGACTTCGCTTAAAGGAGCGTGCCTTTAACCACCCTGCTGAAAAAGAATGCAGCGTGGACTTGGAGTTCGAGCGTTTGTTGACATCAAGCATGCAGTCCTCGAGCCTTGAACTTTAGCCCATTACGATGAGTGTGCTCTGACCATCTTTCACACGGACGCCAGCCAAGACGGACTGGGAACTATCCTTGAATTGCAGGAGTCCGGCGACCAGCGCGTCCTGGATGCCAGCTGGCAACTCTCGGATGTTGAGCAACGCCGGCACTCATCGGAGCTCGAGTGTCTCGCCATTGTCTGGGTGGTCACGAAGTTCCGTCCATACCTATACGGCTGCCATTTCACAGTAGTCACAGACAACAGCGCGCTGCCTTGGTTGAAGTCTTCCATGTATTTGAATGCAAAGCTCGCGCGCTGCTCGCCAACTACGACTACGATTTCACCATCGTGCATCGCCATGGCTCCGCCCATCAGGACGCCGATTTCCTTTCTCGCCATCCTTTATCGATAGCGTCTTTGACGGACATGCGGACCGCGCAGGCCGGTGATCCCGCCCTGGCTGCCATAATCTGTACCCTCAGAGGCGGTGTCGGGACGTGCACCCGCTGCTGCGCCATGCCTATTGGCTCACATACGATATCTTGTACCACATAAAGCGACTCCGTGGTCAGTCGTCCAAGTGGTTGCCCGTGACCTGGCCACTGCGGCCCCACCTCTTGTGCAGTCTACACGACACTCCCAGCTCCCACGGCAAGCCACCTTGGTCGCGACAAGACTTTCGCACTCGTCTTGGGAGTGCTTTTGGTGGCCCAGCATGGGCATTGATGGCGTCGTGCCACACATGCCAGTACCGGAAGCTCTGTACAGTCGTGCTTTCGACCTGGTAGGGCTAGACCATTTGGGCTCATTCCCCAAGACGCGTGCCGGCAACCGGTACATCTTGGTTGCTGTTGACCCTACCCGTACCCAACACCTCCTCCCGTCATGCCGTCTTGTTTTACAGATAGCTCGTTTTCCAGCATGGCGTAGTGGGTCGCCTCACGGACCGTGCGACCTGCTTAATGTTGAGAGAAGTTGAGCCCTCCGCTCTTTCAGCATTCGGCACTCTACCACCTCCGTCAATCACCCTCAGTGCAACAGACTCGCGGTACAGGTCAACCGTACCCTGACTGACATACCAACGGCCTACGCGGCTCCTGACTGCGCCCCGCCGGGGTGGTGCAGTGATAAGACGCCCGACTACTGTGTTGGAGTACCCGGGTTCGAACCTGACCTCGGCGGTTGCGTTTCGATGGAGGCGAAACGAAGAGGCGTCCGTGTGCTGTGCGATGTCAGCGCACGTTAAAGATCCCCAGGTGGTCGAAATTACTCCGTAGCCCTCCACTACGGCCCCTCTTTCTCTCCCCACTTTCACTTCCTCCCTTCCCTTACGACGCGGTTGAGGTGTCCACAGAGAACAAGTGAGACAGTTACCGCGCCTTTCCCTTCCTATATATCAATCAATCAACTGGGACTGCTTTACTCCTGCCGCATCGCACGACACAACACGGGTGACGGTGTTCTCTGTCGTTTACGGCTGAACGCTCGTCATTCCTCTCGACACTCAGCTCTGCCTGTCCTGCCCTGCTACCTCTTCAACAGAATCTGCCCGTCGCTGTCGTCTCGCCTGCCTGGACGCCCGGCGCAGCCTCCGACAAGTGCAGGCGCAACAACCCCGTTTCCTCTTCTCTGCGCGCCGAGCTGGTCCTTGTTCGCCGCAACCTCCGCGCCATGGACCTGCCGCCAAGCTTCTTCCTCGGTACCGGGGCCCTTACCGTGTCATCACTCGGCTTGGCCTCTTGACATCATCTCGAAGACCTGCCTGAGCATCGCCAGCGCGGAGTGCAACGAACCTTTTCGTAGCACGCGTTTCACATCTGAAACAATCCATCTCTGGAAATCCCGGACCCAGACCACTGTCCGGTGATGTGACATACAGATACCCGTCCGCTATACATGCTAACTGTTGTTGTTGTGGCTGTAGGAAGAAGGAAAACAAAATGCACGGTCCTGCTACTGGCTCTGTAACTGAGCCACTTCCGCTGCCTCATGCGGACAGAAGAGAAAATAGAGAAGAAAGGAAAAAGAAGAGGGAGAGAAAGACGCGCCTGCTACTGGCTCTATAGCTGAGCTACCTCTGCTGCCTCGTGCGGACAGAAGAGAAAATAGAGAAGAAAGGAAAAAGAAAAGGGAGAGAAACGCGCGCCGCAACAACAGCCGTCGTCCACCACCGAAGCAGCGGCGAGTGCAATGACGGCCTACAACAGATAAAATTCGGTGGCTGGCTAGCCCCCGCCGCAAGCGGCGTTGCCCCACCCTCCCACCTCCGTAGGGCCAGGAACTGCCACCCTTCACCCCCACCCCGTGCTAACTACGTCTGTGCCGCAGGGCCGCCCACGGGCCGCTCTGCACTTTGCCTGCATATTTTGTTGCCGCACGGCACTTGAGCGTCTTCGCCACTGGTTGAGGCCTACAGCGGCCCAAACTATACGGGCCGAAAGAACTCAACCCAAAGTGTCTCATTCTGGACCTGGAAGGCGTTGATATGTTTCGCAAGGAATGCAACGCCACAACAGGATCACTCAGTAATGTCCACGCCCTGCTGTATTGGGGCCTACGGCCGTTGTCGTGGGACGGCATATACTTGACCTCATGGCCATCGGACGTCCTCCCCGGACTTGGGACTTGGACTGGGACTTGTTTGGACTGGAACTGGGATTTTTTTGTGTTTTGTGTGGGTTTTTCTTTGTGATCGAATGCGGTGAACCAGAGAGCGCAAGACATGCAAAGGGGTGTGACAACGCGAAGGAGGGTAAAGAACAGCTCCCTGGTACCTTCGTCTCAATCCGTGCCGGAACACATGGTGTTGTCGTACGCGGAAGAGCCGCCTACAAGCAGCTCCGCGATTTACCTGGACAGTTTTGGTATCAAACGGGACCTCACCGTCATTACCGCGTGATGATGCCTACCGCGAATCAAGCTATCCTCCTGAGAACCTGCATCCGGAATACCTTTTCCCCCCGCGATGGAAAGATGTTGCAGGCAGTTAGGTACGTCGTACGGCCTATGCTGGTCTAGTGCCCTGCGCTGACGAAGAGGAGGCGCGGAGGGAGCACAGAGAGCGAGCACGCGACAGATCACGAAAAGAATTGCCGCTGCCGGTCGTGCTTCTCCGGGTCTCTTTGCGTCCTTATCTGGATTTCCCTGGGCAGGCCCGGCGTCCCGGTACAATATATGAAAGTAAGAATGTGAACCTCGTCCACACTAGGACGCGAACCACCACCATTCCATGCTCCAGCCAAACGCACTAGCCACTGCGCTACGCCAAATTCCCGAGAGAGAGTCCATTCATCTAGTGTAAGGACGCAGGAAGGTGTTGAGGGAAAGCACAACAGCAGCGCTGGGAAGAGAAGTGTCAGTTGGGGTGCGGGACGAAAATGTCAACGGTGGCAGCAGCGGTACGCTTGTTGTGCCTTATATATGCCGTCGCATGGGCTCAGCGCTTCATTCCACATTACTGCGGTTGACGACGCACCAGACCTTACTCCCAGGCAGGAAAATATTGTTATGTGGTCCTCCCACACCTCGTCGTACACGTATCTCAGAATCGCACCACTCTCCCAGTCCTAAACTTCAGTTTGTCGACCCAAGTCCTCCTCGACGGAATATCATTAGCTAAACTGTCCCCTAACCGACTGTGAAGTTTCAGCCCTAACTACCGACCCTCCCTCTGCACCTTGCACAGCCCCTACCTCTCCTGTGTTGATTGTCTCCTTTACACCGTGATCCTGTTTCCAGCATGATTGCGGCCGACCTGCAACCTGATTCTGTCGACACGCTCTACAAGCTGTTGCTTTCATATAGCGACATTTTTGATTTTGGGGCCCGACCTCTTGTTCAAACGTCTGTTAGTAGCCCACCGCATCGACACCGGTGATGCTGCTCCTGTTCACAAGCGATCGTATCGTGTCTCTCTTTCCGAGCGCCAGGTGATTCAACGTGAAGTTGACAAGATGCTGGCCGACGACATCATTGAGCCTTCAAACAATCCCTGGGCGTCACCTGTTGTGCTAGTCCAGAAAAAAGATGGGAGCTGGAGATTCTGCGTCGACTATCGCCACCTTAACAAGTTGACCAGAAAAGACGTCTACCCTCTTCCGCCCATCGACGATGCACTTGATTGCTTACATGGAGCCAGCTACTTTTCCTCCATCGACCTTCGCTCTGGCTACTGACAAATCTTTGTCGAACGAGACCGCGAAAAAACAGCATTTATCACTCCTGACGACCCCTACCAATTTAAAGTAATGTCTTTTGGCCTATATGTAATGCCCCTACAACTTTCGAACGGATGATGGACTCATTGTTGCGCGGCTTGAAGTGGACCACTTGTCTTTGTTATATAGACGACGTCATTGTTTTCTCGTCCACTTTTGACAGCCACCTCTCTCGCCTTTCTACAATTCTCGAGCTATTCCGCCGCACCGGCCTTCTCAACTCCAAAAAATGCAGTTTCGGCCATCGGAAAATCAAAGTTCTTGGCCACTTAGTGAATGCTGCTGGTGTCCAGCCTGACCCCGATAAGATTCCGTTCGTACTTTTCCCACACCACGTTCATCTAGTGATATTCGAAGTTTTCTTGGCTTATGTTCTTATTTCCATCGTTTTGTCCAGAACTTCGCAGCCCTTGCTCGCCCTAGCTCTCACCGCCCTGCAGAAAAGAGATGCACCTTTCTCTTGGGGCCCTGACCAAGCTGCAGCTTTCTCCGAACTTATCGCTGCTCTAACCAATCCACCGGTCTTGGACCATTTCAACCCTTTGGCCCCTACCGTACTCCGCACTGACGCCAGTGGTCACGGCATTGGAGCTATCCTCGCTCAGCGACACCACGGCTGCACCAGAGTGATTGCCTATGCCAGCCGCCTACTATCTAAGCAGAACAAAATTACTCTATCACAGAAAGGGAGTGCCTAGCTCTTGTTTGGGCTATTGCAAAATTCCGCCCTTATTTGTTTGGACGACCCTTTATCACAGACCACCATGCCTTGTGCTGGCTATCTTCACTCAAAGACCCTACTTAAGATTAAGATTGCAAGAATGCACCTTTTTCATGGTCTATAAGTCTGGTCGGCTTCACCAAGATGCAGACTGCTTGTCACCCGGTCGACCCTCCCAGCTCTACGACTTGTGACATTGACGCATACGTCCTGTCTTTATCGGCCTTTCCCCACATAGCCGACGAACAGCGCTTGGACTCCGCACTTTGGTCTATCATATCGACTGTCTGACTACCGGCCAGTCTCATCCTGCCCTCGCCATGTTCGTACCCCAAGGGGACGCAATATACCGCTGCAATATGCGACCTGATGGTACTGAGCTCTTGCTCGTCGTTCCGAAACATTTGCGCTGGAGCAGTTTCATGATGCTCCCACCGCTGGACATCTTGGCATGTCCCGCACGTATGACAGCGTGCGCCGACGTTTTTACTGGCCGGGCCTCTATCGCTCAGTTCAACATTATGTGGCCGCATATGTGAGCTGTGCCAGCATCGGAAAAAACCATCCGCATTGCCATCAGGACACCTACAGCCAATATCCATCCCGACTGACCCGTTTTTCGTGTTGATGTTGCTTTTCTTAGACCTTTCCCGGTCTCTGCGTCGGGCAACAAATGGATCGTCGTTGCGACCGACTATGCTACGCATTACGTCATTACTCGCGCGATCCCAACCAGCTGCGCTACAGACATCGCTGATTACCTCCTCCACGACATGATACTACAACACTATGCCCCTTGTGAACTACTTACGGATTGTGGTCGCTGCTTCCTCTCCGGAGTGGTTGACGAGCTACTTCGTGTATGCACTGTCCACCACAAATTTACCACCACCTATCATCCTCAGACCAACGGCCTGGCAGAACGCCTCAACCGTACGCTCACAGATATGTATGTCTCCGGCGACCATCAGGATTGGGACATTAATCTACCCTTTGTAACATTTGCCTATAACTCTTCTCGTCATGATACTGCTGGCTAATCTCCCTTTTATCTGCTCTTTGGCCGACCCCCATCACTCCCCTTTGATACATCGCTACCCACTACTGATGCCGCCACTAGTACTTGCGCTCGTGATGCCATCTCCCGCGCTAAAGATGCTCGCCACATTGCTCGCGACAGGCTCTTTGCCTCCCAAGGCTCCCAGCAATCCCATTATAACAGTCGCCATCGTGATGTGCACTACGCCCCAGGCTCTCTCGTTCTGCTCTGGCTCCCGTCACGCCGGGTGGGCTTCTGCAAAAAACTTCTACCACACTACACAGGCCCCTACCGTCTCTCGCGCCGAGTCACCGATGTCGCATACGAAATCGAACCTTTGAACCCGAAGTCTTCTGCACCACAAGCTTCCAATATCGTGCATGTGACACGACTCAAGCTGTATTATTCACGCCCTGCTTCGTTTACCTAGAATGCACCGGGACTGTGCTTCTGCGGCGGGGTAATGCGGGTAATGCTATGTGGTGTACCATGCTGGCATTCAGCAAGTGAAAAAAGAAGTGTCTGGGTGTGTGGACGAAGACGACGCTCAGTGTTGAGTTGTGCGGTGCGCGATTTCCGCTCGTAACAATATGCTATGGCGGAAGGATCTAGATCAGCTCGAAATGCCGCACGTAATTATAACCACCGTCGGGAAGTGAATGTGAAAGATATGTGACATGGCGATTGAAGTGTGTACTGGGAGAGCTGGATGTTTGAGATTAGAGTGTGAATAAAAGGTGAAAGAAGTAAAAGTAATGCAAGTCCTAGTAGGCTTTCACATTAAAATTCACCATAAAGCATCCACCGTAATGTTATTTTTCTTCACTGAAGTACACAGTCAGATTACTCAGATTACTTTAGCTGCTGTAAAAGCCGCTATTTAGATTAATAATGATTTAACAGATCGGAGAGGTGCCACTTTCTGTGCCTCGTTATTGCTGCATAAATGCCGGCTCTATGAAGCGCGCTTAGTTCGGCCATGCAAAATGCGGGAAGCCATGACGGATAGCCTTCTGGCGTAAAAAGTTTAAGGTCTCCAACTGAGTTGAAGATCCCAGGTTATCATGTAGATTTAACCTAATAAACATCTTCATATTTCCAACGTAACATTTGTCAGAATGAGATAGAAAGGTTGATTACATGTCGCATTTTAACAGAGGTTGTTCACAGTAGGACAATATATTTTTATTGGATAGCGCTGTCAGCTTAGAACAGGTTGACATCAATTTGTGTATAAAAGTTGTATGCAGGAATGGGTAAATGGTATGAAAATGACACACGGATTTCGCGACATAGTTAAGTGGTTATGCATTAGGCTACCATGGCAGCTGAACAGCTTGGAGTTGTTCACAGCTGGGTGAGATTTTTATATGTCAAACAACTTGATCCGAATGCAACATCACGGTAATGCGAGCTCTCCAATCGAGTGGCCTTGACCCACCGTATACATCGTTGCCGAGCAAGCGCGAAGTGCTGACATGGTCACACTAGACATGACAGTATATACTAATTCGTGTTGGCAAATTGTGTGACGCGGAGCTCTTATATCCTTAAAATAAAAGGCTTCTACCACGCCGACGCCTCCCTGAAAGCGCAGTCAGGCGCAGCTCTCCGCGCGCGGCTGTCCCCGAACGGTGGCGCCGCGGCGGTGGCGACGGGAAGTGGGCGCCTCCCGCCGGTTTCGGGCGACGTAGCAGGCCTAAAGCCCCTTGATACTTTGAAAGTTACGCCAACGATTGAACTTTGCCGCCGCCGCGCTACCTCCTCGCCTCCTCCTCGCCCCTTGCGCGCCCCTTCGCTGAAGGCCGGCTCTCCGCCCGATTTCCTGAGCGACGATTGGTCTCCCTGCCGTTGCCCTTGGAAACCGACGCGCGTCCGGCGTTTTCCTTGTGTTTTCTTTTTCCTTCGCGCCATTTTTCCCCTAGTCTCGGCGAGCGAATATTGCGCGCTGTGCTTTTATTGCAGCGTGCAAGCTCTATGCCGTGCTGTTGCGCGTACAACTGCAGCAAGCGGCCTGAAGATGCCCAGACGGCCACTGACGTCCGACGGACAACCGAACTTGGCCGCAACTCGGCGGCCGATTTCGGACGTCCGCCGGAATTCCGGCGTACGTACGAAAGCGGATGGTCGAATCCGTTCGCCCAGCGGACAGCCGCCGTACGTCCGCCACTGGATTTGCTTTTACACAGCTATGATATAGTTTGTAGTCGTCGTGCTCGTCGGAACTGCGTATAAATCAGTAATGCCGTCAAGTCTGCATTATATGATGCCAAAGCGAATCGATGCGATAGAAAGCGTTTCCATTAAACAGTTTTTTTTTTATTTTCCGCATGTTTCATCGTTGAATTCTTCCATCAAAAATTTTTGACTGAAAGCTAAATGACCATTAAACATGTTTCTATCATGATCCTTCGGTGAAATTTTAATCCGTCGGATGTCCGAAGGTCCGAAAAAGGACGTCCGTTGGTCGACCGTCGGACGTCTATGGCCGTCTGGGTCTCAACATGCATGGCGTATGCATGAAAGAGCTTTTTTTTTTATCGCAATTACATTTGATTAGGAATTGCAATGTATTTCAACTCTTGCATTGTTGAGGTATACAGCGCGTTGCATGCAGTAATATAACGGCGTGCTGTAGAATGCTCCCAGCTAAACCGCGGAATCCTCGCAACTCAAATTTCGCACAAAAATGGCATTTTGTCGTTAGTATTATATACCATATTTGTTTGGGGTACTTGCCTGATTCGATCAGAAGTCGGATGTTCCCATTGTATGCGGCGGCGGCAATGCAAGACGAGGCGCTGGGATCGCCGCCTCCATGCACATACAATGGGAACATATCCGCGACTTCCTCTGATCGAATCGGGCAACTACCCCAAACAAATCTGGTATTATAAGACTACCAACGGCAAAATGCCATTTCTGTACATTTGAGCTGAGATGATTCCGTGGTGTAGGTGGGAGAATCATATTCTACAGCGCCAGTATATTGTGCAACGCGCGGTGTAGTGTGGACAGTTCGTGGCATTTTTCTAATTGGTGGTTTTGGATTTCGGGAAAGGCGCGGGAGTTTATCTAAATAAAAGGACAAAACGCGAAAAAAAAAAAAAAAAACATTCTGGGGATGGGTGGAGTGCCATTATTAGAATTAATTGGTAAATAAAGAAATCAAACTGCATTCTGTAAATTCATTACCCCACCGACAGTCATTTTACTGAATTTTACAATTAAGCGCTTCTGCGGGTGTTTAGAATATAAGCAATGACAAAATGTAATGTGAGTGAGTGAGAAGACTTTATTTACACCGACATTGACCTCGGGGCAGGGGCTCAGCCAGGGGGAGGGTCTCCTTGCCGGCTCTGCATGTGCTTCTAACGTTTGAATTGAGAGCGCAGCGGCCGTTCGGTCGTTCGGTTCTTTTGCTGGTGTAAAGAGAAAAGATCGAGCTCCGAGATCTTCTTTCCCTTTTGAAAAGTTCTCTTTGGCTAGAAAAGTAAGTGCTTTGTAACCGCACATACACACGTACAAGGATCCCTAAAATTCTTTGCAAAAAAAAAAAAAAAAAAAAAAAAAAAGAGAGTACCCTACACGCGTTTTCGTTAGCAGACGACTACGATTGTTGCGCCTCTCGTGACAGTCATGCGCGCACGACCTATTTCCGTCGTCTGTTTCCGCATTGTTTTGTTTGCATTCTGCCAGAGTGGGTTGTGTGCTACGTCCTAAAACAGATGTTTTGAGCCGTACAGCCTGTGTCTCGACGCATATTGCAGCCTGAATGTGAAGCTTCTGTGTCTGTGATATGAAACAGCTCCTATGACGGCGACAGGATACACGCAAACCTGTCGGACTGTTCGGCCGCGTATGGAGTCAAGGTTTCGGTATTTCGTCGTCGTGCGTCCGTGGACTTGAGGAGCGGATGCCATAGGTTGTGTCGCCGAGCTGTACTGATAAGGAGGAATAAACTGTTGAAGTAATACCCTACCAACCGGAGATAACGCACAATGTGGTGTGTACGCGCCGTCCAGCTCGGAGCGTATCAGTAGTGAGTTCGTACATACCGGACAAATGGGTAAGACCTTTTTTAGCTGCTGCTATCGAAGATACGTGAAAGCGCGCGCTTGAACGCTGTCCAAAATCGTGCATGCGAATACCACTGAACGCGATGCTTTCAGAACAGCTTTGCAATTGCGTTACGTCATGCATGCCGTGGAGGGTGCTCTAGCTGGGACGCGCGCGGTGGGGTGTGGGCTTGTCCCTTTGGCGAAGTGGCGAGGGGGTCGTGAGTGGCCAATGAAAGTAGAAGCACGGGCAGGTAGTTGTCGTACGCCTTCAAGCTTTTTTGCATATGTAGAGTGTTATCCTCCTATTACTAGAACATAACTCGACTATGACATACAGCAGAAAAAGCTACTCGTATTCGAGTATATCCAGGGACAAGAAATGCTGCTCCTGCACGGCGATCGGTGAGTTGTTGACACTGCGTAGGCCTACATTAACAATTTCAACGGTGTGGGTGTCCGTCTATCCACTAACGTGGTCTTTAGGTGCAGTTAATGCTTATGCCGGTGCCAAATAGAGGCCGTTCACTGTACTGCTATGTAGTACTGCTCGCTGAGTGGATGATTGCTTGAATGCTATCGATGAACTTCGGTGGTAATCGGAGGCCAACATCGATGGCGCTTTGTATATAGTTGGGCCATTCGGAGCTTTGTTTCGTTGTTGCACGCCTACGCCGGCGTCAGTCTGTGATTTTAAACATGCAACTGTGTTGCGCCTGTGTTGTAACCATACTGGCCTGATGATGTAGCGCTCTGAATGTGGTATTGGGCTTACAACGCCATTTACTGCTTCACGCTAAGGAGGAGGAGGAGGAAAAAACTTTATTTGCAGAAGAATTCGAGGCACGCAGGCCTCCTGGGTCTCCGCACGACCACGGCTAGCTGGCAGGATAGTCCTTAGGCACGCACGCTTTTTTTCCGCAAGATGCAAAATGCAAGTTAACCGTCGCGGTGGGTCTGTGATTACGACGCTCGGCTACTGATCCGGAGTACCCGGTTTTGAACCCTACCGCGGCGGCCGCGTATACGATAGAGGCAAAACGCAAATGCGTCCGTGTGCTGTGCGATGTCAGTGAACCTTAAAGATCCCCGAGGGGACTCGAATTTATTCCCCCTCCACAACAGCGTCGCTTTCTCTCTCTCTCCTTTCAAACCCACTTTCCCCCCTTCCCTTAAGCGCGGTTAAGGTATCCGCTGATATGTGTGTGTGCTACTGGTACTGCACCTTTCATATAAACCAATTTACATTTACAAATTACAATTGACGCATAAAAGCCCAGAGTTAATGATAAATGCAAAGGTATTGTAGTGAAAGTGCTATGGAAAAAAACCGCATAGTAGATACAGAAATGACAAAAATCTCCAGCTTAAAGTGTTCTAAAAATTGCCAGACACAAACTTAAAATTTTTGAACATTTCATCTGCATGTGACATAAAAGTGTGTAAACACAGCTTGAAAAAGTTGTCTTCCCCAGTTTTAGGCTGCCGTTGAAGAAGCCAGAGACTGGGAACTGGATCAAGCATCCTTTAACATAGCAGTTTCTTTTAAATTTTCATTTAGAGTCCGAATGACTTTTGGTCAAGATCCCCCCCCCCAAAAAAAAAAGAAGTCCTAATGTCTAGTCTTTAAGGTGTGATATGACAGCAGTATCGAGCCCCACACCTGGCCCTCAAGAGTGTGCTTTGTGGAGATATTTCACCTACCCCGATGGCTTTTGACTGCTGAGCCCTTGGACAGAATCAAATCCCGGCTGTGGCAGCCGCTGCATTTCGACAGAGCCCTCAAGAGTGTGCTTTGTGGAGATATTTCACCTACCGCGATGTCTTTTGACTGCTGAGCCCTTGGACATAATCGAATCCCACATTTCGATGGAGCCCTCAAGAGCGTGCTTTGTGGAGATATTTCTCTTACCGCAATGGCTTTTGACTGCTGAGCCCTTGGACATATCGATTCCTGCATTTCGATGGAGCTCTCAAGAGTGTGCTTTGTGGAGATTTTCACCTACCGCGATTGGCTTTTGACTGCTGAGCCCTTGGGACAGAATCAAACTCCGGCTGTGGCAGCCACATTTCAATGGAGTTCCTCGTACAGCTGTTGCCACTAAGAGAACATCCGGTCTTTACGAGCAGGTTTATTCTTATGGCACATCTTTACTAGTCACATTTCATCGTCAGTGACCAAATGCACTGGTTTCTCGGGAAGTTTATCTCTCTGAACGAAAACTTTCATTTTGGCATAGTCTGAAGCGTAGAAAAAGACAGGGGTGTGTGGCGTAGCCTGAATAGCCTGAAGCACAGAAAAAAAACAGGGACATGAGAGAGGCACAAGACAAAACACTAACGTGCGACTGAATTTTATTTAGAGCATAGAAGCATATATGTACAAGAAAGCGCTCCAAAAACAAGAAATAAGATGACACTTATCGCACGCTCATGCCATGACCATCAAGAAATGTGGCTTCCTTTTCTGACAAATTCATTGACGAAGTCCCAACACACACAGCTGCATTCTTGAGAATCAAACGTGTCTCGATTATTTCCCGTATGCAATGATTGAACTTCATATCTAATACATCGGGCTCTGTTCAATGTCCTTTAGCTGATCGATCATTCATCGTTTCATTCATCTCATGTGCGGGGTGTCGAGCCAGAATCTTTCTTTCTGCATACGCATGAAGATATCGCCTGAGAAGGTGCGGCTTCTGTTTGGTGGCCTTGCACCGTCAATGGGACATGACATGAGGATATACAAAATCCTGAAGGCCGAATGGCACTGTCAAGCCCGGTGGTACAGGGACATTCTACAAGTAATGTTTGAATTGTACACGCCTGCCCAAGCTGGCAGAGCGCTGCAGGAGTTTCTCACATTAGCTAATCGGACCACTGAATTTTTGTGACAAGGCATGTTAGTCAGCTTATGGCCAACCTTGGAAGCCAAGGGACGATCAGCGAGAGATCTGGACTATCAAAAGCGACATTCTCCCAAACGAAGTGCTACGGTGCTGCATCTGGGCCCAAAATATGCCTTTAAATCGAAGAAAAGTGCTCCGCAACTCCTGTTTTTTGTGAGGTGTAGGTCCGGTCGTGCACCTGGGAGTGAAAGGGACACCTTCATATCCAAAAACGTGGACGTGTTGTGCCACAATAAGCCCATCTGTACGGAAGGCGACTGAATTTTTGCACGAAAATTCTCTTTGTGTTGTACTGGCAGACAAAGAAGGATGATTTGTGACATTTCCTGCAGGCCAATTTATTAGTAAGGCGAGGGAGGCTATCATGTGCCAGTTCAACCAACACTAGAATATCAGCTTAGCTAGAATCAAGATGATAGCAAGAAATTTGTGCAGTAGATTGAACCTTGACCAACTTGCAAAAAATATTGTAAAAAGTGTTCAGTTCACAGCTAAATCTCACAAGGCGGGATGCCCTGTAATAGTAATCATTTCTGAATTTGATTCTTGGCAGAAAATGGTTGCTATTTTCTGCAAGAGAAGTTAAACCCCTTGGAAATCAATAAACCATTTGTGGTTAGAAATCCGGAGAGTGCAGTAGAGTTTCTGGCAAGCGGTTCCACCAAATGCATGACTGCAATGACTGTCGACATAAAATACCTGTATTATTTCGTCCCTCATGATCAGCTGCTTGCATTGTGGAAGACAGCATTGACTGTTTTGGCTCTGTAGCATTTCGGAATTTGCTGATGTATCGGTGGCAGGGTGGCTGTTGAATGCCTGTCTGACCTCAACCTATGTTGAGTGGAACAACAGGTGTGTATTTACAGAAATGGGACATATGCATAGGGTCCTGCTTAGCGCTGGCCCTTAGCGACCTGTTTTTAGCCCGCTGTGACAGGTTGATTGCCACCCATCTACAGGAGTTTTTCGTGATATTGATGATATTTTAACTGTAGTTGACAATCGTAGTTTAGTCACCCCCATTTTAAACCTTTTCAAAGAGTATATTCATTCACTTGAGGTAACCCACGAGCTACCTACAGGCAACAAATTGGCATTTTTAGATTTAATGGTAATACTATTTGCGGTTACCCAAGTGAGCTGGTATTACCACCCTAGGGCTAACAAACCACTCCTGTTATATTCATCATACCACACGAAACTCGTCAAAACGGCAAAAGTCAACATCCTCTTTACCAACTCTTATTAAAAACATCTTGTTCACTCTTGATGCCCACCAGCCTTAGCGAGCAGGTCAATCACCTTTCTGAGGCTGGCTATCCCAAATATGTGCTTATTTCAGGGGCAGAAGGCTTGGTGAAGAAGTGTCGGTGGATCTGTTCGGAGCAGCCAACAGATTGTAGAAAAATTGCAACGGTTCTGCATATGCATGGAATTTCACACAGGCTATAGAGAGTGGATGAGGAGGCAAATGCGAGGCTGCTTTTGTCTGCCCCAGAAAAGTTGTCAAAATTGTGCAGAATCACAAACCTGGTTCCAAGCGGCCCAAAGGGATGCACTAACAGGCATAAAAGTAAATTTGTGGGCTGCGCACAAGGGGTGGTATACATATTTTTTTTACTTGTGGCCGAGTATACATTGGGCGAACCGGCAGATTTTTAAGTGAAAGATTGGCAGAACACAAGTGCAGTGTGGCATAACCAAGGAAGGGTAACTTGTCTGAATACTGCTATGACTGCCCTAGTAGAACCTGCAAGCCATTGTTCGGGCAGTGCACTGTTGAGGCAAGGAGCAGGAATCGTTCCATACAGGAGGTAATAGTGGCACATTTGAGTCTCAAGAATGCAGCTGTATGCATCAGGATTTAGTTGGTGAATTTATCGAAAAAGAAAGTTGCATTCCTCGATGGTCATGGCATGAACGTGCGATAAGTGCTTTAAAAGGCTCATGCTGTCGTGGATAAAGTGTGTCCCGGTTTCGAGGCATTCTGATTGGCCGAGGCAGGATGCGTCCCTGCCATCTGCAATGTCACACTTGAACGCGCGCTCTGTGAAAGGTGGCTGTTCCCGGCCCTACTGGGCTGGGACTGGTAGGTCAATGCCGCTTGCGGTGGTCGCTAGCCTGCTACTGAATTTTGCGGCAGCTGTCGCGTGGCGTTCCTTGGCGCGCGTTCAGATGTGGGATTGCAGAAGATGGCAGGAACTCTAGAGAAGATGAGATTTCTGGAGGAAAGGCGCAGTATCTGTCACACTTCCTTCGACAAGTGTGCGTTTGGATGGTACGCCAGCGCTCCTGTCGCGTGGCATTCCTTGGCGCGCGTTCAAGCGTGGGATTGCAGATGGCAGGAACGCTAGACAAGAGACCTCAGGCTTTCGCCTTTCACTACTCGAGTCGCTAATGCCCCTCATAATTTTTTCTTTTTTTTTGAGCGCTTTCTTCTGTATATATGCTTCCGTGCTCCTAATAAAATTAAATTGCAAGTTAGCGCTTTGGCCCGTGTCTCTCTCACATCCCTGTCTTGCAAAACTTTCAATTTATTCAATGTTGGGAAACATAGTCTTTAGGCCCTTCAAGTTCAGCTAAAGAAAAAGCAGTATATCAGTGATGAAAATGCTGAGAAGGTGTATTTTGTGTCCGGCATGCAACAGTTTTAAGTTACACAGAACTGTGACACAGGTTTTGCAACTTTAGCCAATTGCCGAATACGATATAAAGTGCAAAGTTCCAGTTTTGTGATAAGTAAAATGTTCTGCGTAGGGTGCCGGCGATCATGCCTGCGCTGCCTTGCCCGGGTGCCTTTTGCTACACTGGTGGCCACTGTCATGTGCTGTGCTGGGGTAGCAGTCTTCCTTGGCGCCGTGTTGCGGCAAGTTGATTCCACCTTGCGCATGCTGGAGGTGGTCTTCGAGCGCCGGTCACCTTATGGGTGAGTGTACTTGAACTGCTTGAGGATTACCTATGTCAGATTTCATTCTTAGCACTGCATTATTTGCATTGTAAAGGTACACTCTGAGTGAGCATATCTGGCTGGCCATTGCTTTGCATTAGGTCTGCATCACTGTAGCCACAGTCATATCACATAATGTAGTAATATCACAACTGCACCTTCCCCTCCTCTGCCTGTACGATACGAGACACTTTAGTGACGAAGCTGCATTTGCCCTCTTTTTCTTGATCCTTTAATGAGAAAAGGTCCATTTTGCCTGAAACTGTCTCTGCCACCAGTAATGTTGTACTGGTAAGTGCTGCTTGTGCACGGAGACAGCAGTAGTGTGAATAGGGCCTAGCTTTCATTTTTGTTGTTTCTGAATGCCAGTTCGCTCAGCTGAGCAGTGTAAAGGTATGTTGAAATTGGATATGAACCTTTGTCTTCAGTCTGAGTTGCATGTGCCTGAAACCATTCACTCTGCTGTTTGTGTTTTGTTGTGGCCTAACAGTGTCAGTAGTACATTTTTGTTTGCACTTGATAGACGTATAAGAATATTTTTTGCTAGCTGTGAGGGCTGTCATGAGTAGGGCACTGAATAGTAATTTCTCATGATGATGCAGCAGCCCAATTTGGGGGCATCTGAGCAAGCGTGGTGCAATGGTGTTCACTTGTCTGCAGACCTTCAGAGCTTCGTGCAGCTGCCCTTGTGGCAGCAGCACTGATGGGACTCCTAGAACTGTGCCTTCTGCTCGTTGGCTGCCTGACGACGGGCCCCACTCGCGAGCGCTTGGGCAACCGAGCTCGGGTGGGCGGCCGCCTGTCATGCGCTCTTCTTCTGGCGCTCTCGTACCTGGCCTTGCTGGCATGGCTCGCCTTGGCCCTGTTTATGGCTCTGGCGGCACTCCTCTGCTCCCTTGCAGGGGCCCTCTGCAACCAGCTGAGGCATGAACAGCAGTGCCTCGACCTGAGGCTGTTTGGTACGTAGACACAAATGTTTATGGGAGTCCAGAGTTATTTTTTGAGAGAGCTAGGAGGCTCATCTCTGCATTACTCAAGCAGGCAATACTCTTGGCCCCCATTTGACGGGGTTAATCTAAGCTATCGCACTATCTCTGACTAAATTATTATGAGAAGGTTGGGCGGTCCCGTCAGCTACTTTGTGTGTTGCTTAAGTGTGCATATTTGCAATAACAATGATGTGCTGGCTAAATAGCCCGGCTATTCACATATGCACTGCTCAAGGCACCATGCAGATGAGAATGCTATCTTGGAAGCGAAAGAAGTACAAAATTGCTCATCCAATTCTATCTGTTGTGAAAGAGCGCATTACAATGAAGTATTTTTTTAGTGCATTATCGCAGGGCTTCCAGTCTAATGATAAGCCGTTCTTTTTGCATTTTTCTGAAGCCAGTTTGAACATGGCCTAACTGCTTGGGCCTGGGTTTTGAACCCACTGCAGCACGAGAGCACTGTGCTAGTGCTGCAACTGATCACCGCTTGTAGTTAACTGCCTTATGCTCGTGCTGTGCACTGCATGTCGTCATTTTCATCAACTTCAATCCATGCGCACAGGATCCAGAATATGTTGCTATCTCATTATCCTGTGTGCTAAGGTGTCCCAAAATTCTGTACTGAAATGCCACTAAGGTTTCAAATCACTGATTTCGCCAATCTTTGCTTGAAGCTCTGTCTTCAGTAATAGAACTGCTGCGCCATTTGCACCAAACTGCGCCATATGGGAAATCCTGCTACATGCTGCTGCAAAAGCGAGTTGCTCATTTTCATGCCACATCTGGGCCAAAAGGCTGTTTAAAATTTTTGGCGAGGGCAAAAGTGAAGCCAACACTTTCCTGTGTCAGCTGCAGGTGCCTTCCACAGCTGTCACAAAAAGTAGATGTATAGAAATATTTTTTAAATATCTAGTAGCTGTGTTAGAGTTGATTTGTGCGGCAGTTTTCTGTTCAAAACCTTGAGTAAATATCCAAACTTTATTAACATTCCTGCTCCTTAGGATTTGTCATAAAAAAATTGCGGCCTTTCTAAACAGCATTCACTTTCCTGGCATACACGACAACTAGCATATGGCAAAAGCGTGTACATGGCGCATACATCTTGCCAAGCATGCAGCATTCTAGTGGAGTTTACCTGCCAGCTCTGCTTTGCGGTCGTTGTGGTAGAAAATGTAAGGCAGTGGTTCTTGAACTAAGTTCCATGGACCCACTGGACTTGGAGACTGTATGGTAGTTGCAGTGGGGCATTTCAGAAGCAGTATTGTTTGATGTGCTGCATGGGCTTCAAGCTAGTGTTAGGCCTCACATTATGATGCTGCATTACATAAGAAATTGAGGTCTCTAGCATAGCCAGGGATGTATTGCATTCCAGAGTTATGCAGCCTGTCCAAGCTTCATGAAATATAGAAGGATTGTCTCTATTGCTTTTTTTTTTTGAAGAAGGCTGTGCAGATTATTTTGCCCTCAGAGTTTTGCACCTTACAGCTACCTCTCTCTTCATTGTGTACGCTGGCAGTCTGACCTGGGCTCAGGCTTGTAGTGGTGCCATCCAGGAAAGTATAATTGAGCCTCCCGTTTGTTCACTAGGACCTGGTAAACTTGTGCTGGCTTTTAACTGCTTGTATGTGCTTTGCAGGCTTTGCAGCAAAGACTAAATATCTGCACACAGGAGACAGAAATGATGAGGAACAAAAATAACAGGATATGCGCTGTAATATATGTGCTGTTTATCTTCCTGTCCTTGTTGCATTGCTTTCAATTGTGCAGCACTTGGCCAGCTAGCCCATGCCACAATTATTGATCGAAAGAGTTAGTAATATTTCATCATTTCCATCATTATCTCTGGTGCGCTCTAATCCATCTTTTATCTCCAAACATTTTTTGGCAATAATTTGCTGATCCATTTCGTTGGGTTGGTAGAGCCACTTCATTTTGTGGTTTGACAGCTCTGTAGTGCCATCCTGAAAGTAGCTGGTCTTGGACAAACCCCAGTGCACACTGGCATATTTCGAATTAGCACGTGGCAATATTTTCTCGATTGCCTTTAATTAGCTACCCGTGTTTCACATTCACTGTAATGCGAGATGTCTAATTCGATTCAAGCTGTTGTGATGGCACCTGTCAGATGGCAAAAAAAAATTTACCGCTTACCTTTAGTATAGTGGTAAGGTGTTGGAAACCTTACCCTGGATGTTGATGGTGCAGACTTCCTGGTGAGCCAGGAGAGCACCCCCCTGCAGCACACGGGGCGTCCGCTGCTGGAGCTGTGTGGGGCGCGCCGTAAGGAGTTCTGCAAGGACTGGGTGGAGCCCTCGGGGCTGCTGCTTTGGTTGGCAGCCGCAGCCGCTCTGCTGGTGCTGCTGGGCTTGGTGCAGCACCTCATGTGCCTGGCAGCCAACTATGCCCACCTGCGAGACCAGCAGAAGCTGCTAGACTTGCAGCTGCTGCAGGACCTGCAAGACACCGAAATGACCACGCTGGGCTCCAAGGACCGTTTCTGACCGCCTGTGATCTACCGCCGCCACTGCCGTGGTCTCTCTCCTCTTACCCGTGGCGTGGCTGGTCTAGGGGTGCGACGTGCGGGCCCTTTCTTGCGGCCTGATCTTCGGAGCTAGTTTTCGTCTTTCACCACCGCTAGTTAGTGTAGTGTTGCCTAACCCTGACCAGTTCAGCCGACTGAACGGGACCTCCCCTTCCTTGTTTGTGGAGGCTGGGCAAGGCTACAGGTGATATCTCTTTATGCTAATTTACATTCCCTTTATCATGGGCATCCTGAAAATGGTGGTTCCCTCTCCTCTTCTAGAACTCATGGCTTACAGGGCCAAACAGTATTAAATTATCCTTGAGAAGCTTTGAATCGTGAAAATTTTTAAGAAACATTTCATTGCAATGGATATGATGCATATGATGCAAATGATGTGAATTACTCTTCAGTATACTTTTTATTGAGTAACAAACATCGATTAAAACAAAGTCTGATACAAGCTTCGATTAGAAATAATACTCAGAAGAGGCATTCAAGACTGTGTAAAGAAGCAGTTTGTAATGGGATATTTTCTTCCTCATCAAAGATCTTGGGTTCATTTGTGTCAAGGTCTGATGAACTTCCTGGACAGGCTTTTGCACCTATTGAGAGAGCTTATCTTGTGCATCAGTGATTTTGTTTTGCATGGTTGGCGAGATGCATTTGCATGAATATTTCGGCAATTAAAGCCGCCGATTGCTTTGCATAGTTGTTGTCAACACACTCTGGACAGCTTAGTACTGCTGAGCGTTCGATCTGATGCTAGAAGAGTAGTTCAACGTATTAGTTCTTGGCAAGTCCTTTGCCGCGCGCTCCAAAAAATTCACTACGTTGTTCAAAAGATTAAGGAATTTGGCCTTGCAACAGTGCTTACAGAGGACCATCTTTGTTCCTTGGTGTTACAAGCATTTCAGCCACCTGGCCCACCAATGTATGGCAAGACCGAGTAAGTCACTGACTTTGGTGTAGCAGCTTGACATTTTCTTAGATCTTCCAGCTCCTCGTGAAACTTTTTAGACAGTGTAGCAGACACTTCTTCAGTATCAATACTGAGTGTCTTGGCTTTCTTCAGGCTTAATGAGTTGGCCTTCGCAATCCAATCAAGAGCAGCCATAATAGGTTTGGCATTCAGTTGATCATTGCTGCTGCACATTTTGTGGATTCTTCCAAAAAGTGCCCCAATTAGATCGCCATTTAATTTCTTTGTCAGTACATAACTTACGCCTTTCTGCAGCAAGAAGGGTGTTGTTTCCACAGTGGACTACGTTGTGAAAAGCAAGGCTTGAAATGTCTCTTCTGTAAGTGCGCTGTTGCCTGAGGCGACTGAACATTGACTGAACATTCCTTATGTTTACATTGAACTCTTTTTCTAGCCACAGCAAATGATGATTGTACACATTACAAATCGGCGCCTTGTAGCTACTTTCTGTATTGGAGGGTTTATGTATATCATCATTCCTTAACACTTTTAGAAAACGAATGATGGCACCTGCCTCTTTAAAATTATACTGGGCCCTATCTCCATGGTAATCTTCCTGCAGATGTTGTAGTGCTGCACAAACGTGCGGTGAGAACACTTGAACTGCACGCAGCACATTTTGCTTTTCCAGGTTCGATTGATACGCATGTTTCCAGCCATTGCCCATGGGCTTGAACATTGTGGTATTCGCCAAGTAGTCATCGGTCACAATTCAAATGATGACGAATCCACGTGACTCAACTGCGGCAATCACTTGCTTCGTACATTGGAAAAGGTCTTTTCTACTTAGTTGCTTTGTAAAATAATAAGATCAGGGTATTTTATATTGGCTGCAAAACTCTGTTCGCTAAAATTTCCTGCGTGTTTGACGTGCTGCTGTCAGGTCTGTTGTTGAGACTGGACACAACCTCTTTCCAATCAAAGATGCATTTCGGCTTTATGCTGGCTTCATCAGTAATTAATGATGACATATGTTACCTGCTGCTTGGAAGTGAAGCCTCATGAACTAGTCTTGCCAATATTGCAGCACTCATTCCGAAAATTTCTCCCGTCTTCCATTACAAATTTTGCGATGGAAGACGTGAGTGCACATGTGAGTGCACAACTCTCCATCACTTGGAAACTGATGAAATGACGTGCCTGGGAATTTCCCAGAGCGCGAGCGGCAAAGGGGCACGTCGCAGTACACCATTTGAATGCCGGTCAGTATTCGTGTACCGCTTTAGCATGACCCACCCCGAGAAATTTTAACTTGATGAGAAATTGATTGAGAAAATCATACAATTAAGTCCCAAAACCATGGTAGAACGTCGGAGCAGCAGATGTGCACATTGATATCTGGTGAATGTTTGTGGTACTTCCAAAACATGTGCAATGAACCCTGTTCGTCTGTTTGTACCGGCAAAGACGAGGCGTCTACTGAGAAGATGTAGGGTTGGGTTGAAGTGCTCCCACTTGGCAAGCGGGGCAAACAGCTGTCAAGTATGCACCCTATCATTCCTATATTGGGCGCACAGGCTGTAAGAGCACATGCGTCACTCCTCTAGCCCAGCCATGCCCAGGGTCGCATATATTGTCTTTCCGTGCTAGCAGGCTGCCAGCCACATTGACGATGACCTCACTATGACCTGTGCTTCTCTATGCTCGTGTCATTTCGTGTTTTCTTTTTAAGACAATTTTGGGCCACGTCTGTGGAATCTTTCTTCAGTGCCCAATCATCTTTTCTGGCTTTTGCTGTGAGAGTTAAAATGAGTTATGTGTAACTGTTACCTGGTTTTCTCATATGACAACAGAGCAGCTTTATCAAAAAAAGGGAGTAGTAAGGAAAGGTGCAGTTGTGATTAGTTAAGCACCATATTTTTACTCACGCTACACTGGACTAGATGCGGTGGTGTTCACTGGTGATGCATGGAGGAGAAAGCCTTAGCAGAATTTTGAATGCGTTCAATACAGTTGAGCGCAAGTGTACTTGCTTTTTGACAAAACATTTTGGCAGCTTGTTGACAATATGTCACAAAAGCTGTGGTGTGGCTCTGGTTAATATGTTTTCTGTGTTTCAACTGATAAAAATGCTTTGTTTCCCATCAGTGCTCTTGGGCAGTATGTCTGCATACAATCCTAATCGGGCCATTAAATATTTTATGTTTGCTTCATGTTGTGTCACCGAAAGCTGTAAGCACATTCTCATGTTTTTTGATCACTGCATCAGTGTAGCTTTAATAAGTATAATTATAACACAAGTGGCATTTTATGGTCAGTGTAAAGCGTCGCCTGCCGATGTGTAGGTTGGTTTTAACGGTTAAAATCTGTCCAGAGCCTTTTCGTCTGCAGTTTTAGCCATACATGTGATTGTGTAATTGGATTGTGCAGAAGATCAGCAAAGAAGAACTTTTCTTGATTTTTTGGCTGTAGTTCAGTCTAGCAAATATATTATTGCAGCAACATTCCTGAGTAAGCGTGTTTCTTGCTAGGCAATTCACCGTTCGTTGACATATTCATATGAGCTCAGTGAAGGGTATGGACTGAATGTCAGTATCATGTTTTTGCAGCCTATAATGATTGAGCATTATGCTTACTATTTTGTCCAGAAACATGGTGAATTGTTGTGCCATGTCTCTGGTGGAAGCCCTTTTTGGTTGGTGCTTGATCGCATGTAGGCCACATTATTATTTTGCCATTTGTTTTCACATTTATTATTTACAATGACGACATTGCACTTGTTCATAAATCACCTTACAGAAAAGGTTTTAGTGCCCAGGATACACATATACTCCCTGCCTTGATTTCGTGCTATTTTATTTCCAACCACCGCAGTGCGAAGTTGTATGCTGTAGTGGTCATGTCTGCTGCATCTCTCATTCTTCATCACGAACCAAGTCCAGGTGTGAGCCACTTTTGTTATCTACAATGAAGTATCCAGCATGCAAATGCTGGCTCAAATGCTCGAAAGTCTGTAATTGCTCTTGTTTTACCCTTATACTCATATTATCTTAAAGGTACATGGCAAGACTAGCGGGAGGATTTTAGGCAAGGTTCTGCATAGGTATAGTCTTCTTGTTTTATCTATGCTTTGTAGGCTGCAGCAGTGCTGGGCTTGTGAAACACTGCATTGCTTTCTGGCAGCAAAACCGAGACGTGTGACCTTCGTTTTAGTCTTGTGCAGAGTATGATGGAGCTCAGTGGCTTGCTACTTGAACTTGCCAGGAAAGATTACATTTCGGTTTCTTACTTTGTGCCGCCTTGTGCCGGGGCACTCATCACTGCCAGCTTTGTTAATGGAGACCTGTTACCATGCATTGCATTGAATAGTTCTGGAGTGCACATCTGTGATGAATGAGAATTGAAAGTGGCCTTTTTTATTTTAAATGCGGACGAGCCGAGCCCAATAACTCCGCTGAGCGGTCTTTATGAATTGCTGCTAAAAATTTGCTCCCATGGCTGGACAACCTGCTCCTCTCATTTTGTCCAGTGCTAATAGAAGGAAGTGAACAGAACCACCAAATGGACCTCTTTATTGTTCCAGATTGCAGTAGCCTGCGCTCTTGAGGATTTTGACCAAGTACATCCGCCATGCCCCTTTTATTGTGGTGTAAGAAAAGAGAAACTCAATGCTATGCATGTCAGTGGTTGTATAGCACTGCATGTATTGTTTCATGGTTGTACAATTGCATAGCTGTAGCCTTTACTGTGTTGCAGAAAATGAGCTTTGACACAGGTTTGACTTTGACTGCAGTGGGTGCGCTTTGATGGTGGCAGAATGCAAGGCATCCTTGTACTTTGTAATGCATGTGAAGAACCTTAGGTGTTTAAAATTAATCCAGAGCCCTCCATTACAGCATCCTCCATGTTGCTTTGGGACAAACTACCATGTAGCATACTGTAGCACTCTTGAAGTGGAGATGCAAGTGTGGCTGCGTTAATCAGCACATCAGTGTGTTCCGTGCGGCTGTGCATTGAAACAAAGAAGTGCTGGTGCAAAGGGACCTAGACATTGTGTTTGCATGTTCGTTGAAAATTCAATTCTGCAAATTCAAGGTGTTGTGCTAGCAAGCTTTGGCAGCGTTTGGTGTACAGAGGTCCTCATAAGGTGCATAAGGCTTTCTTTTGACACGCACAGTGCTACAATGAGAGAAGGTGGTGCTTCATTTCATGCATTCAGCTGGTTACCAGTTGGTATTGCAGATGGCATTGTACATCCTTAGTAATGCATTGTTCATATGACTGGGGCACATTCCCTTTTATGTGGTTTGGCATTACAGTACAGTTGAAAGCACAGTGCTTATGTGATGTGTGTGAAAAGTGACATCCTAGTGTACTTTTGTAGACATCACTAGAGTATTGGAAATGGCATCTGGTGACTTTACTTTCTTGCCTCCCTGCGTGCAGTTGTGTATCTCAAGATTATTCCATTTTAGGCCAGTTTCAGCATTGTGATTTTACTGAGGTGTTATATCTAGTAGTGAGCTGGGTAAGAGAGATGCCTGTCTTTCCGTCCAAGGGACCTCTGCTTTGTGCTGAAGGATTGCCAAGTATGATGTACCTTCTCTTCAGCCAATAAAATGGCAGGCTGTGGTTTATTTACAAAAAGCGGTTCATTCGTGTCAGACTCTGTTGGGGCACAGTAGGTGTTGACATGCAGGTTCCTCCTCCAGTGAAGCAGCTGCCCAGGTTTCCCAGGGGAGACAGAGCACTGCCATAGTCCTTGGAGAAGCAGCACGAACCTAGAGACTTCGTGCCAGTTTGTTTCTGCCAACTCTGTGGTCGCCTGCAAGACAAAAAAGGGGCGAAATTTATATTTGCACTTCCAGCATAATGCACACAAAAGTCCACACTACTACGCAGCATGTCGTGTGGAGTATGTGCAATTTTGTTCCTTCCTCGTGAAAAGGATGTGCATTGCATTATAAGTCTGCTGTACACTGTTCCCGACAGTGGGTAGCAGCATGGCAAGCAATGAGAAACAGCTCGAAGAACCGTGAAGAAGCGAGAGGCTACACTCCCATCCCTTCTAATTACCCCAAACAGATGCCGAGAGCCATCCCTTCAATCAAATAAAGGCTTTAATCATTCATTCTACTATGCAGCTTCTGGTACTGTTGTGGATATGACACGAGGCATGTGCTTCCCGAGTGTGGTGCAACATTTACGGGTTATGACTTATGAGCTTGAACCAGCTTCACATAGAGCGTGCACAGCCATTTAATATGCGAGGGTGGCCTTAGATTTGTGACATTTATCTATACCCCTGGCCCACCAGTGACAACAGATGAAACTATCATAATTAATGTCCCCTGACACTGTGTTTGCGCAGCTTTGCACTCACAATGTTACAGGAATTGACAAGTTAACGGTGGTAGCAACATGAAGTGGTCACTTTCTTCGAAGCGTCATTGCGCCAGATCCGGCCATGCATTGAAGTGGCTGACCATGGGAAGCATCATTTCCAGGACAATCTGTGCCTGCTCTACTTTGCTTTGATATGCAGCTCCATTGGACACAAGGGTGCTTTAAAGAGAGCAACCACCTGCTCGTGTGTCCGCGTATATTTTACATGGCCCTGTATATCATGGCATCATGCCCTTCTCCAATTGCTCACAGTAGGAAAGCAAAGAATGCCTTACCGACCAAACACAGCTGGGTATATGTTCCACCCTTCATCAGTGGCTTCCAACGCAGATTCTAAGGCCACGCAGCGTCTGTGATACTGAAACAAGGCAATATCAATCAGCCGGCAAGCAATTACCAGCATGTTGATGCAGAATGACTTGTACTTTTGAATACTGTTGCTGCTATCATGTTGTCAGGTTAAAGGTTAGTGTGCGTGGAGAACTGCAGTGGTTGAACAATTCTCACTGGACCATCCTTGCTCTCATAAGGCTGTTGTTTCTAAACCAAGGGCTTGACTGATGTCTTTGTGAACGCCTCGTCGTATTTTAGTCACTCAAAACATAACAGCCATGACTCATAAGTAGTCTCCTTAGTTAATTCAAGGTTACTTTATTCAATTAATGTTGCATTCATCTTTAAGACAATGCATCTGACCAACTGGGCCCTCAGTCTGCTTTATATAATAGTAGTGAAAGATAGTTCCTTGAAGGGACCATGAAAGCTATTTACTAAATGTAGAAAGTGTACATGAACAATCGGTAGTCCATCAGACCGCTCCATAGTGAAACAGTGTTTAAGCTAACTTCATAAACATAGAAGATATTGGGGGTCAAGAAATGATACTCCTTCTCCTCTCAACTCGGCGTGAGCTGAAGTGCAAGAAAATGAGAAAACTGATTCGCAACAGCATCACACTGTGCCCCGCCCCACCCGTGCCTCTTGGGAGTGCCCAATGAGATAGCACACCCAGGAAGTGCTGGCCTATGTTGCCAGATCATCGCATTCCAATTGCAGTGGGGTCTATTTCACTGAGAACAGTCCCTTTATTAAGAATAGAACGGCAAAAAAAATGAAGAAAAAAAAAACAAACCTGTGACACCATCAGTGGTTTACTATGTACACAGACCCCTAGGGCTTTGCTATCCAACCACTCAGCTCTGCCTCTTTCCCAGAGCCTCTTTCGGTCTTCAAATAGTTTGTGTAGTTAAATCATGGCAGTGAATGCATCTTTTGCTGCCAAACAAACCTAGCTCTATAATGGGCAGAGCAAAAGAAAATTGAAAGCAGTTGTCCAAGAATTAAAAGCTAGTCTTGCATGAGTAGTGAAGAGAAATTAATTGTTTGTGTTGAGGACACACCATTGCACAGCTAATAGGTTCCTGCTAGAAAGGGCACAGGTGGTACTTGCCTCGCAAGTGAGCTTCCAGAGATCAGCCTGGGCAGGTGTAAGTAAGCTGGAATTGACAGGCATGGTCAGCTGTTGCTCATGCCCCAACGCATCGGTAAGCTGCACCTGTTCACCACCACGCACAACTTTTGAACCTGTGAGGAAGATGCCAGGTGCATTTTGATTTTCCTGCACCTCAGCAGTGCGCATAACAGTTGTAAAGAACATACAGCTGCCATCAAACATGACAATGAGTACGGAATGAGGCTTGTAACATGTGCTTCAATGATTTCGGAGCAGCACTCATTTGCAGAGCTTGTCACAAACTCCGCGCTGAGCGCCTTATCTCGGCCCCTCTTCTTGCGCTGTATTTCGATGAGATGAGCACAAGAAATAATTTATTTTGGAAAACAAACTGGTAAACATTTTGGGCAACTTCAACTTCAAGCTGTAAGCATCTCTCAGTAACAGAGAACAGACAATCTGGCATCACCTGCAGATGCAAACGCTGCCTACACCAGCCCACTTTCCTAATTTTAAACCAGTACCCCCCATGTGCACCTTGTGCTTCCCCGCCTTCCCAAGGCAACTTCACCCACATTCTTTTATGCTGCGTGGAGTCTCCTCCCCTCACTGGGCCGGTGCCTCTCTGAACGTGGGACTACTACTCTGAAACCTCACTGCAGTCAGCGGACTTAGCCAGGCAGGAGACTGCCATCAGCGGGGCCACATAGATCACAGATGAACGTTGCATTATTTAGGCCGCGAGTATGGTTGTGCGGAGACCCTGGGCCCTGTGTCTCAAATTCTCTGACAAAAATTATATTGTTTTTTTTCCCTCCTCCTCCTTTGAAAATCATAACGAACTGCCTTTTGTGTGCCTGCAGTATTCACATCATGAAAATTGTATGAACATTCTTTTCTGTGACGGACAAGTGGAAGTTACTGCAAAGAGTTGCCTGAACGGGGGCTTCATGTGGTCAATAATGCAGAGTTCTGACAACACACATACCGTATATACTCTTATTTTATGCACCCCTTTTTTCCACGATCTCTATGCCCAAACAGAGGGGGTGTGCTCAGATTCGAAAAAAATTTAAAATGAAGCCCCTCTGCCCCTCTTCTTGCGGCATTATTTCGAGGAGACGAGCGCGGTAATTTATTTCGAAAAACAAACTGGTAAACATTTTGGGCAAATGCAATTACAGTCACTTAAACTTCAAGCTGTAGGCAGCCTCATACAAATTCGTTCCGACTTCCTTTGTGTGGCTCTGAAACAGCCGACGCCAAACTAAGCAACCAGCGCCTGCAATGCTTGCGAAACCTGCCGAGCACAGCTGATACCAGGTGCATGTGACAATACGTTGATAGAATTATCGGCACCGCTTTCAGTTGGCTTTCTATGCCGTCATCTGTGATGCAGTGTCAGAACACAGCAACATATGAAGCCAGAGGATGAATGCCAGTCTACCTCAGAACCCTGACAGCTCAGGTTCGACTACCAAGTGAGCACTTGGCAGTCTTGGACACATGCTCTTTGCAAGAGAAGGAGGTGCGTAGATACGCATGCTAACTTATTCAAAAACATTTTTGCAACCATTAGGGAAAGGGTGTTTAGATTCGTTAAAATACATTATGTCGCCTATTAGTTCGGGTTATACTCTAAAACAGATGTAAAATGCTTTAATGATGAGGTCTTGCAAACCCCAAGCGGACTTTACTTGCAATTTTGCATCAAATATGTTAATTTGTAATGCTGTGCAGGTGTGCTGTGGCCATCTGTTGCAACAAACCGATATTACTGCACGTACCTGGCTCTGCAGAGCCAAAAACATGCGCTCAACTTTTCTGGACTTCCGTGCGGCCATCATGAAGTGCTCCTTCAGGCTATTCATCGAGTCGGGCATGATTAGGTTTTTACATTGGTGTGACCATCTTTGCCAAAACTAGAGTATATGGCGCACTCAACAACGTAGCACAACTCTGCGTGCGTGGCATGTTAAGTGTGGCAGAGTCGCCAAAATAATGAATTCCCCTGATCCACAATCTTCCTGCTGCCAGGGGTTGTGCTTTTCGGTTGTTTATTTTTCATGCTACGACATAATTGGCCGTTTGGCAGCGTGACTTGCAGTAGCAAGATTTCACTGGTTTCACAAGGCCACGATCAGTGATAGTGGAGGAAAATTAAACTCCAAGCTGGTATTAACTTCTCAGCACCAAGAGAACAGGGTTAAATATATGCCTGTTCTTTACAAAACCATTCCTCCAATTCTAGTTGATCAGGAGTCGAGGCATATGCAAACCGCAGAAGAAAACGGAAGTGCATTGGCGAGACCAATATATTTTGGCAGGTGTATAAATATCCGGCCATACCTTTAACGTGCATTCAAGGCCAGGAATAGTGTAGACAAGAGAAGGAGTCTTTTGATTTCTCCAGGGGGCTATGATAAAAAAGCAAGCATAGGCAGTGCCTCCACTGCAAGCATCTGTTTTGGACGCACAGGTATGCCAGCGCGTATTGGCAGCATACTACATTTTCCTATGTCTGCACAGTGGCATGCGTGATTGTTGTGCGACAGTTATAGCCAAGGTCGCCTATGACTAATAATGCAGCATTGGCTATAATAAAGAGACACCAGGGCCCCTTCGACTTTGTTACAATGAGGTTCATCTGTTAACAGAAGCTTGTGGCTTTGCTAGCTAGGTGTGTTTTAAAAAAAATCACTATTAGGAAAAAGCACATTCTCGCATCGCAGCCAGCCATTGTAATTGTATGCAAAGCATAAAGAAATTGAAAGTACAAGTTGTGCGTGCCCGGCTGCGGCTGCCTCACCAGAGTAGAAGCTGACCTCGAAGTCACCACTGCCCAGCAGGATGCAGAGTGCACTGTCAGCATAGAGGATGATCTTGGGCGTCTTCTGGCGCACCAGGGCAACGAAGCGGGCCGCACAAGCATATTTGGGCCAGTAAGGGCGTGGAAGGGCGTTCCAAGGTCGCGGTCGGCATCCCACCGGCACTGGCGGTGGTGGCCCATCCAGTGATGATGCATGATCCACAGGCGGTCTGTACAGCAGCACTTGAGTGCCATCGCCTGACACCCGCAGAACACGACCAACCATTGTCTGGTCGCTGCTGAGGAACTCTATGCACACTTCACCATCCTCCAATATGCTCAACTGCATCAGGAATCAACAAGGCTCATGATAAGTGCACACCATACTCATATAGCCCATCAATACTGACTCCTTCAGTTTTAAAAACTATTGGGAACTTGAAAATGCATCCTTGATCCAAGAAAGGACTATCGACAAAGGTGCTGGCTAGGTGCATCATTTTTCTGTTGTGTGCACCAGTCACTCTTTGAGCAGTGAATGCGTCAAAAAACACCCTAAAATGTTTACAATAAACATTTTTTTTCTGCTTTTTTTTTTTTTTTTTTCATTTCCTTAACTTGCAAGAAGTTGCAGATTAGCAGCAGACTGGTAATTGACTGAAGTGCGTGGAAATGTCTCAAGATACACAAATGTTTTCTCTTGCCACCCCTTGGGCAGCAATAGAGGGGGTGCTGCATTTGGGTCTGTATCCTTATTGAAATATTTCTGTGAGTTATCTGTTGAGGACATGCTAGTCTGTTGCAAAACAAAGCACAGTGCTAGAAGGGAAGACAAGTGCTGAGCTACAGAGGTCTTTCATAAAGCAAGAAAGAACCATCAACAGCACCAGAGATACAAGATATCTGACCCGCATATTTCGTGCCCAAAGACTTGCTGGGCGAAGGCCGACGGTGTTCAGTGGCTTCTTGGGGGGTTCCACTGTTGAGGAAAGTGGTCGCAAGGGCTGGCCAGGTTGTTTCATGAATGCTTGTTCTGGAATTGCTGCAAAAGAAAAGAATGTAAATAGACAGACATTTTGTTATGCTTCACAGTGAACTAAGAAAAATGGAGTCCCCTGCATCCCAAGTTGCACAAGAGCCTTCATTTTCATTGCAGGCTATAAAATATGAGAAGCCATGCTCTTTGCACACTGGCGAAAAGTCTTGAGGTTTCACCAAGTTAAATGTGATTAAAAAAGACACAAAAAGAAGTTTGTGTTCCTTGTCAGATTCCTTTGTAGCAGTCTTTTATGGTTGGCAAGTCTACAACCAGAAGTGTATGCACCTGTCCAATAAAACAGCACGATGATCTTAAGCACATTGTCTGCGCATGGAAATAGATATACGAGTGATCATGACCTTTGCTACAAAGGTGGGAGTTGTTCAACAAGAATAACAATATTTTAACGTTGTCACAAACAATCACAAAGGCTTTAAGCGAAAATAATCGTGAACACTACGTATATAAAAGTATTCAAACGTGCACAGAAGTCTAAGTTCATAGCTCAAATATGGCTGGCAGGAAAACAAATTAAGCTTAAATTTCATGTTAAGGGGGGATGCTAGGCTAAAGGGTCAACTTTTGAACGGCTGTACCAATTTTCATAAAATTTTCTGGAGTGGTTTACCTTCCTCTTATTAGAATATATTCTAAATTTCATTGCCCTAGCACAAATAGGTAATAACTTGTAGCTGCTATACTGAACGAAGAGGTGTGTCAGCTTAGGAAAACTATCATTTCAAAAACAATGAAGATATACTAATTTTTTGTGATTGAATACCTTCTAGATAGTTCATCGTGCAGGATAATGAGAATTGCGGGCTTTTTACGGCATTTTTGTAAAACTTTCTGCATTTGGAAAACAAACTTCATTTTTTTTTGTTGTCATTGTATGTAAGATATCTCAATTTTTTTTAACTTGGAGAGTAATTAGTGATCTAAAAAGTGCCTTATCTTGTTCCCGACAAAAATATAGTCCAGAAACCACCTTGAAAGCTGCTTATAGCGAAAGAGTTTGGAAATGATAGTTTTCCTAAGGTTGTGTTTTCGCAAAAAGTGCGAACTTAGAAAAATGAGTTGAAACATTTCGGAACATGCTGTTTAATTTTCGGACCAAAAATAATTAATCAAAGTGCCCTGCTGCATACATAGGGCCCTCCTCTTCAACTCGACGCTGCTATGTGGCGATTGCTTCGCTTCCCAAAGCTTCTCCGCGTCGAAGACTTTGTTGCAGGCATCTTCCTATCCCACCATCAACCACTCACTGATCGCAACAAACTTGCAGAAGTGCAAGAAAGATAACAAGCAGCATCGAACTTACTAAAGCAGTCTGGTTAGCCAGGCTACTTTTGGCGCAAAAACAGCATTCGAAGGTCACTTGTCTTGTTTCGGCCAATCCAAGCTTCAGTTTCGGTTTTCCAGCCAATCCGCAATTGCCCAGCCCAAAATAAGGCTGTCCGTTTTTTTTTTTTTTTTTTTTAGTTGTACGCTGTACTCTCGATAGCAGGTCATCTTTGGCTAGAAAGTGCGAAAAACAAACTTTCTAATGTGGCGTTCCACTCCGCGTTCGGTTTCTTGCTCGCTTTGCGGCCGCGCGTTGAAAGCAGCGTTCATAGGCGCTTTCTGCAGCGAACGCGCTCCACCACCTCGTGAAAAAAATTCATTTTATTATTTTCTATGGCGCTGATGACTACCAAAATTGGTGAGAAGCTTCTTTGATAAATGCAGGATCCAAAACAGCAAAAAATAAAAAACACGTTTATTTTCTTCTAAATTCACGATTTTAGCCCCGCATCCCCCCTTAAATAGCTGAACACGTTAGCCATGGAGCCTCTTTGGCTGGCAGTTCAACAAGACCATCCTTGAAAATGGTTTTCAATAAGGCGGGCCTGCTCATAGCAAAGATTTCCCTAGCGCTGCCAGCGAAGCAAACTACCATTTTGTTATGGTACGCAAAGAGTACACACATCGCAGCGGAATCCTTCGCTGGGGGTTCCTCTGCAACAGCTGGCAGAGCAGGTGCCTAGCAGCTGGAGACAGGGAGCTGGGCAGCTCTATAGAACAGGCTGCCCAATTGTGAGGAGGCGACCGACCCAGCAGGAATGTGTGCAACATCACTCCAAGGCTCCACACATCGGCCTCCAGGCCGTGTGGGCTCTGGGCAGCCACTTCCCTGCGTGCAGATAATGGAAACACCAGGCACTATGTATGTACTGATAAGGAATACTGCAAGTGACAACTTTACTAAAGCATGAAAAATAAAACCATTTGTTCAGTCTTGAAGGAGAGAAAGACTACAGAAGCAAAGGCAGGGAGGCTAACCAGAGGAAGGGGTCAGTTTGCTACAATGGATGGAGGAAAGGGAAGAAGGGCTTACAAGAGAAATGAGTGCGGATTTAAAAATTAAGAGTGTAGAGCAAAGCAGCCCGAAATATCAATGTGATCACCCATGGCTGTTTAATACAGTAGTGCCCGCATAAAATAAACTTGACAGTTACACAGATTCCATTAGTTCCATCCGAAGTTCGTTGTAAGTGGACTTGCCCTATTCCAGCTAAATATGCAAAGTTCGGAAACAGTGGCACTTTTTTTTTTTAAACATCCCTTATGCATGTCTGCTTTTCTTTTTAAAGCAGACATTACCAAGCCGCTTTCTGAGGTTTCCAGTGTGGTTGTATGCTGCTGGCTGCAACAGTTTTTTTTGCACCAGACGCTTTAGGAATGGGATATTATTATAGCGATTGAGGTGTTCATGACATCTGGTGCTAGGTCGCCATCTGCATCTTCAATTCTCAGCAAGGAAGCAGCGCCGAAGCTACCATAGCGCATGTGTGTGCAGGATGCGTTATGTCTGCCAGTTGCGTGTTGTCTCTGCATGGCAGCAGTGCAAAAGGCAGAGATCCAACAGGGCGGGCAATGTACGCCACAGAATGGGCCAGCAAGGCATACCCCAAGAGCTCACTACTCTTTTGCTTCCACATTAGAAGTGTTATCCAGAAAGGGTACATGCATGCACCGACTGATTTATGTGTGCGTCGACAACTTTCTTTGTGGGGGGGAGAGGCTCTTCGGTCTCTGCATTGGCGGAAAGCACACGTCTTTCAACTGTAGTTGTGAGTCTGCCCATCCATTATATCTGAGATGCAGCGTCATGGCCCTAATAAATAATTTTACGGTAGCTACACCTTTGCTCGTAATAAGCAAGCGTTCACTACAACTGTGGCCATTATATGTAGACTCCACTGTACAGTGCTAACATCAGAAAAAAACAAAAAAAAAAAACAATTTGTGCTGGCCAACAAAATTTATAGCTATAACATTACAACTGTAACAAGGACTATGACAAGACTGATCTGAATTCACTTACGGAGACATGAAGTTGGGCGTGCCACATAGCGTAGTGTGACGCTCCCATGGGTTCTTCAGCTGTGTAGCCAATCCAAAGTCTCCAATTTTCTGTGGAAAACAAAAACAGCAGCAACAACAGCTTACACAAGTATGAAACTGACACTATACCAATAAAAAATGCATGCACCAACAACAATACGAAATGACGCTGTGTTACACATTCTCACCACATCAAGATTCTGGGTAAGAAGCAAGTTGGAGAGGCTCAGGTCCCGGTGGAGGATGTTGTGCGAGTGCAGGTACAGGAGGCCCGACACTACTTGAGCCAGCACATGGCTGGCCTCAGGCTCGCTGAGTGGGCCTTTCCGTGACTTCAAGTAGCTCTGCAGCTCCCCACCTGGGCAGTACTCCACTACGAGGTACACATACTGGCGGTCCTCAAAGTAGTTGTACAGCTGCAATGCAACAATAAGGCTGTTTCTCAAGACAAAAGCAGACTGCTGCCACAAAGTCATTCCTAAATAGCCATGCTCACTCACTTGCATCCTGATCTTAGATAATCAAGAAATAAACACTACTGAATCTGCAGGAAGCAAACATCAATTTACATCAAACTTGTCTTGAAATTTCAAAATCAAGTGCACCCTACACTGAAGTGAAATTATTTTTTGCGAATGACATTTTTTAACAGATTCTGCCATTTTCTCTTAATTGCTTCAGAATTTCTGCAGTTCCTGGCAATAACTTAGTGCCTTCACAACGTGTTCTTCGTTAACATGTGGTGTTAATAAAGCATGTGCACTCTGCATGAAGCTTTAAGAAAGAAAAGGAACAATTTTAAAAGATCGACCAAATTGGAGTCAAACAAATCGACATTCTGCTTCTTCCCTGAAATTGGTCACCCACTCCTTTTCAATGCCAGCCACATGACTGAAGTAGCATTTCTAGTTCTTTTATTTTCTGACAGTGCATAAACCAACTCAGGCAAAAACGCCGGCAGGAGTTGCACAGTATTCAGACTTGCTGACTGTCTATGCACGTGCAGTGCCTCTAGTTGCGACCATGTCCAAATGTGAGTTGGGAGACTTTCAGGTTTATTTTGAGATTATAGACCCCATTCCCACTTACAGCACTTCAGTAATGAGACATCAGGTACTGAAACCAGAGACGAAAGAGAAAACATGCAAAATGATGCAGAAACTCAAAAATAAGAGACAACAGTAATACCACTGCAATCTAACTAAACCATATTGGTGCACCTCTTGCAGCACATACACTTAACACATCGCCTAAGTTTTTCTCCCTCACCTCTACGACGGATGGATGCTTCAGCCTGGAGTGGATGGCGACTTCTTGCTGCACCCTAGTGCTGCTGACACCGGTACGCCTAAGAATTCTCTTATCGACCTTGAAAAAAAAGAAAAAAAAAAGGCAATTTCGTCTCACTGATTGCACGGCTCCCACCAGCAGCTTAACTCACCATTTTTATTGCCACTTCGAGTCCGTTCAGCTTTGACCTGGCGCGGTACACCTCTGCGAATCCCCCTTTTCCAAGGAAGTTGAATACTTCGTAATCCTGTGCAATATAACAAGAACCCAAATGTATGCATGTACAGGATTTCAGAGATGTGCGAATCCCCATTAAGGGGGCGAAATGTTTGCTATGTCAGAACTGCTACCGCAGTGTGTTTACAGAAAACGCAAAGGTGTGGTACAGTGGAAGCCAAGATCAAGACGTTCGCCTTGTGCATGCACGGCTAGGAGGTTTGGGGCAAGAAACGTGCGCAAT
The DNA here is from genome assembly GCF_055883805.1 of Amblyomma maculatum. Taxonomy (NCBI): domain Eukaryota; kingdom Metazoa; phylum Arthropoda; class Arachnida; order Ixodida; family Ixodidae; genus Amblyomma; species Amblyomma maculatum. The sequence continues at coordinate 10,450,307 of NC_139347.1, forward strand.
GTCTAACAAACGGTGCACGACAACAACTCTGACTAAAATTAGAAACCTTGTATTAGGAACTGAAAACAGTTTGAATTTACAAGCACAATGGGCTTAGGTGTCGATCACACAGGGAAAATAAAATACTAAATGTTGTTCATGCGAATCGGGTATATCACCCATATAATGAGTGTAAATGCCAGGCTTGACGACTGTATAGATGCGTATAGAAACTAGTCACAGCTTATTACGAAACATTTTATAACTTCCCAAGCTTACAAACCACAATGACAGTGCTGTTATGAAGATCTACTTGCCTGTATGTTGTCCCCAAGCTTGGCCGAGTCATCCGTTGACAAGACCATCTCCCGCCGAACGTAGTCCCGCACTGTAATCACGGATGGTGCGAAAGAATCGTGCGATAGCACAGTACCATTCCTTTGAGACATACAACCATATCACCGGTGGTCAGCAGCTTACTTTTTGTAACAGCTGCTGTTCTTTTTTACAAGTTCAAAATTGCAGCGGCACAACCGTGGCAATCTGACATCGGATTGCATTGGATAATGTTGACTCCAACCACTATCACTTTTGATTTCGGTATTTAAGTTTTGTTAACTTTCTTACATATGATATAATGCCCACTGCACTTTCTTTTACTGACATTTCGACTATAAATAATGCCTACAAGTTTCCGATATGTCACTATATTTTGCTACTCAACATAAGTGCTCGTTGCGCGTTGACCGCTTTTATATTTCTTGCTGCGATGATGGAATACCGTGGTACCATTTTTTTTCCCGTTTATATATATATATATATATATATATATATATATATATATATGCAGGGACAATGGCATCAACGACACAGATTCTGCGGGAAGTGAGACTAACCACAACAAGGGAAGAGGACTTCTCTAAATGGCTTACAGACAACGATAAGAGCGGGAGCCTGCTCTGGTTCCTTACGGAAAATAGTTTACATGAGTTTCTATAAAATGCCTTATGGTAATCTTGCGTAATATATATATATATATATATATATATATATATATATATATATATATATATATATATATATATATATATATATATATATATATATATATGCAGGGTTATGGCTATGCATATTTCTTTACTATACTGACGGCCGAGAACTCGTTCTGTTGCGTTCTCCGGAAAGCCAGAGACTTAAAGGAAACGTTGGGAGAAGCGCATCGTCGAGTAACTTTCAATTCTGAATCCACAGCGAAGCTTGTTTTGAGTATTTTGTATACGTTGCTGTTCCATATTACATCAAAATAATGTTTTATAACCATTCCTAATCTTTGCGCTGTGTTTTGGCTGTAGGGGTATTAAAGGGGGGAAGGGAGCAGGGGGGGGGGACGCTGCGGTGAAACATCGCTTCCCCTAATGCAGAACCCTGCGCACGCCTATGCCTGCAAGACATTGACACTTCCTTTCCAGCTGGAGCTCCATGAGGCGGCGTATGGAGCCCTGGACTGAGGCCTCCACTCAGGAAAATAAGGAAATATACAATAAAGTTTTTCCTCCTCCTTCTCCTTTGTTACTTCCATAGTCGGTCTAGTGCTTAGCGTCTGTGTTGGCAAGCTGCGGGGCAAGGCCGTTGTGTACGTGTAGCGCATTGACCCACTATGTGATCGCGCTCGTTCTCCAGAAAATCCGGTGTCGGTGTTGTGTAATTCATTATGAACGAAAAATTGCACGTACGTACGCGCACACACACACACACACACACACACACACACACACACACACACACACACACACACACACACACACACACACACACACACACACACACACACACACACACACACACACACACACACACACACACACATATATATATATATATATATATATATATATATATATATATATATATATATATATACTGATATTTCTTTTGAAATATTCTGTCCAGGAGCAAGCCGCGCGCAAGGCACCCAGGTCGAAACACTTCGTTCGGTACCAGTCCGGGTCGGATTCAGGTCTGTAGCATGAGCCCGGGCCGAGCTCGGGCTCAAAATCGGGCCTCTAGCCTAGCTGCAGCGGCGGAGTGAAGGGCAAGAAAATGTAAACCAGCCGGATTGGCTCGCAACGTCTTCGCAGGCGTAATCTGTTTCTTGTTCGGGTAAAACGCGGAGGCCGTTTCCTATCGCCCATATCTCTAGCTACATACGCGAATCGAAAATTTTAGGTGATTCGATATATAACACTATATTTTCCTTCCCTCGGCGGGCCCCCTTTCATTGCCTTTAAGTGCCCCTCAAATTTTGCGCTAATGCTGCCACTGTTATAAGCATAGCTAAGATGTCTCCAGTAAGTGTTTCATACATATTTCTGAAGGCTTACAAAAACGGTTCTACTTTAGACCTCCTGTCGTTTTCACATCACGAACGTAAACCACATAGGCCTTCTCGTCCCTTGTATCTACCAAATGAATCTTTGATGACATTTTTAAATATAGTGGGCAGACTACGCCCCACTTTAGTTTTTAATTATCAGAACACTGCAATGAAAGCGCTGAAAGAGCTACGTTAAACCATAGTTGAGTAACTTATAAACAAATATATGCTAATTAAGTATTACTAGTTAGGAAAAAAGATGTATACTATGCGATGCAGATCCTGACAATGAATTGCAGTGGCACTTTTTATTCCTCTACCATATGGCGCACTTGTTTCTCGCGTACATGAGGTCTCCCGGTTTGCAGCTGAAAGCCTTGGAAAAGTCTGGCATGTTTATCAGTGGCACATTGCAGCGGTATTCGTGCGCTGCCAGCATGTCCTCCCGGCTGTTCTCCCTCAGCAGCCGCAGATTGAGGTTCGCACAGTAGAGCATACCCCGATTGAGGAAGAACAGCTGCTCTGGCGTGTAGTTCAGGCCTGCCAGAGCCTCGTCGTAGCGATCGCCTCCGAGGTTCTTCACTAGGAGCCGATAGGCGCGTAGGCTTGCTCGCAGGCCCTCTGTGTCTGCCGCTAACTGCAGACGGCTCCATGTGTCGTTATGAGCCGCCATTCCGGGCACGCGGGCGCTCGCAGACTCCCACTGATCATTGTAGCAAGCCATGCCCCGTTGCAATTCCTCGCGGAATTCGGAAGAGCACCAGTGGTCTTCGTTGCCGGATTCATCGTAGTTACATCCCTCGCTGTCAAACGCGCCGAGCACCTGACGCGCCACCATGGTTCCCAAAGCGCCGTAGTTGAGTGCAACGGGGCCTCCGTATGCATACAAAGGCACGGACAGCACGGCAGGGTGCACGATGAGCCGATTTTCGTCCGCGTAGTAACGGACACCCACCTGAGACACTCGGTAGTGGTACGTCTGGTCGTCCTGGTGCCGGTCTCGGAGACCTCTGCGCAGTCTGGAGCTCTTGGCCTCCTTGACGCGCAGCCACGTGGCCAAGTAGTGCTCGCTCAGGTCCGGAAGCTCGGAGTCCAAACCCCGTGCGACCGAGCTGTTGCGCATCCACTGCGGGAAAGCAATAAGGCCGCGCATCTTCTTCAGCTTGGTTAGTGCTTTGGACTTCGTCCTCTCGTCCATCCAGCGCACTCGACGCACGGTCTCTGTGGTTACCCACAGCACATGGTCGACGATAGCCTTGACGTCAAACTTGGGCTTTTCTGCTGAGGCGCCGTGCTGCTGCACGTACAGCGCGCTGAACGCGGTGGGCATCAGTTCTTCCGCCTCTCGCATGCAGACGCGCCAGAGGTTGAGCTCGGCCGGAGCCACGCTGTCTTGCGTGGGTTGCACTTGTCGCTCCAGTAGGAACTGAGCCTTCCTGATTGACAGCGCCGCTTTGGGGCCGAGTTGTTGGAAAAGCATCCACCCGAGGTAGTACAGGAGACTCTGTGCCAGCTCAGGCTTTCGGATCAGCCTTGCCGTCGCGACCACGTGGTCTGGGTGCTCGAGAATGAGCTGCTCATGAGGAGGAAGGTGGTGTCCGGCCGAAAGCTGAGCGTTGACTGCGTCTAACCAGAGGGTGCCTTCATCCACGAATGTCATGGCCTCTAGCTCCTTGAAACTCAGAACCCGCCTGAATTCGAGGCTCCTTTTACGGGCTGTCTTGCGCACGTTGTTGGCCTGATCGCGGAGGTACTTCTCACAGAGAACCACTGCAGACTCGATTTTATCGGCCTGTTCAGGATCACCAAGGATGTCTCCAGCGAGAGACGCAATCTTGCGGATAGCAGCTTTCTTCTGCAACGCCTGACCTTTGTCCAATATCGTGCCACGGTCGATGGCTATGAGAAGCCTGGCTCGGTCGAAAGGGCTCGGTTTGACGGTGACGTAGATCAGGGTGGGAATGTCCCATTGCAGAGAGAGCTTCACCATAGTCATGAGAACGTCCAAGGAGCGGATCCTTGTCACCTGAGGCCACTCTAGACCGATAAAGCCGAAAAACTCCTTGAGAACACGAATGCCGTCTGGATCGTTCTTCTCCACGCGCACGCACGACTGGTAGACGTAAGCGAGTCTCTGGAAGGCGTCTTGACCTCGAGCTGGAACCTGAAAAGTTTTCGGTCATTATTTCAGACCCAGGTTGTTCGTGTGCTGTGTGATGACAGTGTGCGTTAAAAAATCTCAGGCGGTTGAATCATCCGTGGCCCTCAAGTACGGTATCTGCCATAGCCCGAGTTGATACATAAATTAAACATGAACTAGCTGCTATTCTTAAAATATCGCATATGAAAATAGTGTGGTTCACCAGCACACATACTGAAAGTACCATGCCAGAAAACAGCATCAAAAGTCTACGCTGCTAACATCAGCAGGACACTTCCTTAAAATGATTAACCATGATCTCTCACAGCTTCAAGAACATTATTCAAACATGCAAAGAACTATTGTTATGTTAGCGAACGAGTTTTGTTTGAGTCTTCTAGACTGGTCAAACGTTAGCTGATCATCACTGCTAGGCTGCCTTGCAAAACTGTGCTGTATGAACCTGAGAAAAAAAAAGAATTAAAAGCTAAGATCTAGGTTGCAATTATTTTCATCACCTCTATTTTCCATATTATTGCGTGCTGTCCTAATCTAAAAGAGCTATGAGTATACGCCGTGAATTGATTTCGTTTGATTTTAACTACCAGGGGCCACGGGCTCCTCACAGCGCACGGCAATTTAATACATGAGTTATCTTCCATGTCTTCTCCATTGAAGTGCTACTACCTCTGCGGCCGGGCTCAAACCAGAGAGCTTGTATCGAATAGCCGAACGCCTAAGGCATTGATCGAGTCATTGCGAAGTCCTGACACGTAAACAAATCGCTCGAGTCTGTGAAAACTCCAAGCAATCTCAAAAAGCAGAGCTACAGTGCTCCTCCACGATTCCAGCAAGAGCGAAGCCACAAGCTTCTTGTTGAAAATGTGTGGAGAAAGGGGGAGCGCCCCAGACGAGTCCGAGTGTCGTATGACAAATTCCAACGTCTTTGAAGTTTGAACCGCCATGCGTATATGGTCCGTAGAAGCTCAGCCTGGGACAAGGAGCACGCGTGATGTATCATTTTTACGCGCATACGTTTCATCTGTGCGCGGGGTCATTTCGTCCAAATGACCAAGCCTATACCTGTGTATAGATGAGAGTCTTCTGGGCCAGCGCCCTGGTGCAAGCACTAGCACGACTCCCGTAGAAGCGAATATCAGGCTACGCACGTGCTTCTTGTTGCAATGTGCGGAGACGGATGAAACACCATAGGTGAGCACGAGTGTCGTATGACAAACTTCAACGTGTGTGGACTCCCACGCGTATATATGGTCCGTAACAGCTCAGCCTGTGGTAAGGAGCACTCGTGATGCAATGTATATTTTTACGCGCATACATCTCAGCTGTGCACCGGGTCGTTTCGTCCAAATGTCTCAGCACGTACCTGAGTAGAGATGAGAGCTTTCTTCTGGGCCGCGGCCACTTCATCGGCGAGCTCGCGGAGCACGAGGCGACGTAGCTCATTATCGCGCGCTGGATGCGTCTTTATCCAGCCGTCGCATACAAACCGGTAGAAGTTCTGGCAAGGCGCGATGCGCGGGTTGACGCTCGACGAGATGGCCTGGGCCAGAGCTGTGCACTCGGCCGACTTGCAGGCCGGGTGCGCCTTCACGTACTCTACATGCGCCGAGTGGGGCCCGATGGCTATGAATGCGGAGATGAGGAAGCTGGCCAGCATCACGGCCGCCACGACGACGCGCGGCCGGTTCAGGTCACACGTCAGCTCGTGCAGCCGCTCCAGCCGGTTTCCGGGCGCCAGTGGATACATGCTGCTGTCTCGATGCCCTCAAAGATGGGGTTACGCCACGCTAACGACTCGACTTGTAGCGGTGCTCGGAGGGAAGGCTGCACGCGCTGTTCTGGTCGAATATGCGAAGTGCTTCTTCTGTGACCTTACTATGCCGCCATTGTTGTTGTAGACTCAGCAGGCGATGGCGAAGATATCACCTTCTTCTTCCTTCCCGAAGCTGCTTCATAGATCTCTACAATAAGTGGCAGGTTGTTGTTGATAACCTCTTTTGGAGTGACAAATGTATGCTCACGGTGGGAGATTGGCCTCGGCGCATTCCTGCGAACGAATTTGCTGTCTTCTCTTCCTCCTTGGTCTGGATGTCACTGGAAAAACTTGGCATCGAACCTTCGTTTACCACATTAGGCAACCTCAAATACATACCAGGAGTAAGGTTGAGACGATAAAACAGAATATGAATATATTTTTTCCACCACCCCATCATCATTATCAACATCGTCGTAGTAGTCCACCTGATAAAAAAGGGAAGCCTCAGTACCAATCAAACCCAATCCAATCGTCACATCCTCTAATAAAGATATTCCAAGTTTTAAATTATTTCAGCCGCATGGAGGATTTCATTTTCTGGCTTTCCATTCTGCACAGTGAGGATATGGGACATTACACGAAGATCTATTATATATGGCGAGGCGGAGTAGGTAAAGTTGCAAGCTGCTAACAATATCCACTGCATGCCATTCTGACACCAGACGCCCGATAAAGCCATTGATCCATTACATGTACCGTCCGACAACATTCCGGCAGTGACCGCAGAGCACTGCTGATGCATCAGCCATGGTGACAACCCTCTTTTCTTTTAGTCGATATTTATTGCCTCAGGGCATCAGTAGGGTATGAGATGAAGGATGAATAAATGATTAAATGAATGGAAAAAAGTTGGCTGATTTTATGAAGTCCAGAAGTGAGCGATGATGAGGTCCCTGCGTCCAAGTGATGTATGAGGTAGGATTGGTTGCTGAAAGGCCAGCTATGCTCAGGTGCCGGATTCGTGTTGGCTTGAGTGCTGGGCAGTCCCACAGCAAGTGGTGGATGTCGGCCTCGACATCTTCGTTGTTACAGATCGGGCATCCTGGGCGAGGATATAAGTGTTGGAAGTATGACCACGTCAGTTACAGCTGGTGTAAGGGCAACACCGACCCGGATCCTCCTAAGCGCAACCTCCTCTGCACGGGCGAGACCTCGGGGAAGGGATATCGCACACGGAGGGATAAGTGCACGTGTGCGGCGCCGGAGGTGCTCCTTTCTTGACAAAAGGAGGGTAGCGTTGTTGACTTCGAGAAGCCGTGGGATTTATGCGTCTTGGTTCACGAGGCGGGTTGCAAAATCAGCTTGACTTTGGGAAGGCGACAGGTCCCGTGGGACCCACTCAATGCGTATTGATTGTGGGATGCGCGCCGCAAGCTGGTGGATGTCCTGGCAAATTTTAGGGCTGCGGCTGACACGTCGGAGCAAACGTACTGCTTGCAGTGCGTCAGTGGGGATGACAACGTGGGCATAAGGGAGCATGGTTATAGAAGTCACGGAGCAGAGTGCCTCCTGAACTGCCACAAGCTCAGCGCAGAAAGATGTAAGTGGTTCCGAAAGCTGAAACGTAGTTGTCTGATTCAGGCTAGGTCTCCGTGGACAGTAGATTGCCGTTTTGGCGTCACAGCCTTGCAGGCTTCCATCTACGTACGCTACTATGGAATCTTGAGGCAGGTGAGTATCTTGCTCTTCAAACTTCTGGCGTAGCAACGATGCCGAGTTGGCAGACGTCGATCTGCGGATGTCAGTTGGCTTGTTGTCTCCTAACTGTATAAATTTCCAGGGGGCGCAGGTGGCTGAAGAATAATGTGTGACATTGCATAAGCCCTCAGTGCTTGCGTGGAATGTGACAAAGTGGCCTTGAGTCTGCGAGCATCACGGCGCTGCTGCACCAGTTCATCGATGGTGTTGAGCTGCGCATTCTCCTGTAAAGCTGCGGCCGGTGTGATTCGTGGAAGGCATGTTATGGTCCTCAAGGCTTGTCGATTTACGGCTTCAAGGCGATCCCATTGTGCCCTTATACGATGCTGGAACTGGGCCTGATAAACAATACGTGGCTGCAGAACCGCCCTCACTAACTGGCGTGCAACAGACGAGCCAGCGCCACCCGTTTTAGGTGCAATGCTTATTGCTTGCTTTTTTGCCTGAGAAAGCCAAGCAGTCGCTGATCCTGATTGGTGAACTGTTAAGCCCAGAATTTTCAGGCTCGAACTTTCTTGTATTGGGTGCCTGATAGAGAGAGACGAATTGGATTTGAGGTAAGTTTACGGCGTTCCCAGCGGTTGGCGACTGAAGTGTATGAAGTTTTACACACAGAAAGTTGAAAGCCAATGGAGGATGCGTAATCAGAGGTTACGTATAATGCTGTCTGAAGGGCGGCCTCTTGAGTGAGAAGGTCATGGTGAGTGCTCCATACCGTGATATCATCTGCGTATTGCAAAAACTTGATTTCAGGGATATCATGTAAGCGCCACGCCAATGGGATGAAATATTGAACAACGTCGGAGACAATACTGATCCCTGGGGCACGCCACGTAGTGAAACGAATGAACCAACAGTGTCACCGCTGAGGCGTATTGTAAATTTTCTTCCGTCCAAAAATGATGCGACAAAAGTGCGTACTATCGGAGGGAGATGAAGCATGTCAATGGCATTCAGGATTGCAGCATGACTGATGTTGTCATATGCCTTTTCAACGTCCATTGCTAATATGGTACGTACATTGCGGCTGCGGGTAGATGATAGAACTGCTGATGCCAAGACAGCCAACCTGTCCTCTGTACCTATGTATGGACGAAATCCAATTTGAGCAGGGTGATAAAAACTGTGCTGTTCAAGCCACCAAGAAAGTCGTGTGGCTAGCATTTTCTCTGCGAGCTTGCAAAACGTTGATGTTAAGGAGATAGCAAGCCACACTTTGTTTATGGTGTCTAATAGTTGAGGAAGTGCAGCAGTACAGAGGTTCTTGTAAACCTCATACGGAATTTTGTCCAGGCCGGGCGCTGTTTTCCGTTTCGCATCGTCAATTGCAGCCAGCAGAGCGCACATCGAAAAAGGGCTCGCAATCCCATCTGCGTCGGCAGCAGATGGTAGTTTCCATGCGTCTGCAGGGATACCTGCCAAATTAAGATTTACAGCTGAAGGAGGCAGTATATCGTATTTTGGGAAAAATTTTCGAGCAGCTTCTTTGACGAAATCGCCCGGCGACAGATTAGCCGCAAAGCAATCCTCTTGTTACGTTGACATGTTCGTCATAGAGTTATTCTAATCAGCGACCATTCCTGAGAAATAGCGGTGAGCTATTGCGCGACATGTATTTGGTTTATTTACATTGTTCGAATAAATAGAAGGATTAGAAGAGTTCTCAAGAGGGGGAATTTATGGAACGAAGACAAAGAGAGGTGGGAAGACGTACGGGCACTGGGAGCCCATCGTTCATCCCCCAACGAGGCGGTGCAGGGTGATGTTGGCTGTTCTTCTTTCGAGGCCCGGTAGACAGTAGCCAAGATTAGTTTTGAAATGCGTTCGTGGACTCTGGGGGCGGACCGCTGGGTTCATCGAGTACAACGATGCCTTTTGTATTACAGAGTATGCACACGCTGGAAGAGGAGGGTACGTGAACTGAGTGCAAAGCATGAGGAACCACTGCCAACCGTGACAAACACTAAAGACACCTGCTGGACTACTTCGAAGGTGCGTGAACACATGGCAGCGGCGGAGACCAGGCGGTGGCGAACTGGTGCAGCGGCCAAGACGGCTCTTGGTATGTACTCAACGCACAAAAGGGACATCACTCAGGAGCTGTTCTATGACAACTCCCTGGGGAGCGCCCTGCTTTTTGAGGCCCGTGCGGGGGTGCTGCGCACGAAGAAATGCATGCGCGGATCGAGGGCAAGGACAACACGGATGTCTTGTGTTCGGTGTGCGGGCGGGAGACAGAGACGATCGAACATATTGTGTTGACTTGTCAAGTGCTCATGCCATGTCAGCCTAGCGGGTCAACTTTGCCGCAGGTGCTGGGGTTCACGTCTGGACAGCCGCAAGGAGACGTTGTGGTGGACAGTGATGCGACACAGCGGGATGAGAAGCTGAGAGGGCTGTGGCTGTGGAGACAACCAAACGACGCCTTGAGAACTGGATAATGCATACTAGACAAATATGTTGGTGGCATTGTGCCAGGGCGGGACAGACTCCGTCACAGTAAGGAACTGACTTGGCTAGGACCTTTCTGGTCCACCTGGTAAAAAAGGGAAGCCTCAGTACCAGGTATCCAGTGCAGAGGTCAATGAAGACGAAAGTGGAAATGATACTGACACAATCTAAGTGGTGATAACTATTTTATTTTAGGTAATATGAGATGGAGATCGGCTTTATTTAGATACCGCCCTCTAGAGGCCGCTCATGATATTTGATACAAAGCCCTAACCTATGTGAACGGTGACGAAGAAGGTTAAACATAAACTGAGGGTAACGACAACGATGCGGAGAGCTGTGGAATGGGACACTATTACGTTAAGAATCAGGAAAAGATCTCAGCGAGTCAGAGATGAGACACGAGTTAGTGAAAAAAATTAAGGAGATATGGGCAGGTATATGCGAATTGAAGATAATCCTTGTTCGTAAAAAGTAACAGGGGATTCGAAGACAAGGCAGGCACATGCAGCGGGGAGCTGCAGGGAGTTAAAGTTGGCGGATGAGATGAAGCTTGCACGGCGTGGTGGCCACATATGATATCATCATCATCCTCAGCCTGACTATATACCTACTGCAGGGCGAAGACATCTCCCATATTCCTCCAATTAACCAGGTCCTGTGCGAGCTGCATCCACTTGACTCCTGCGAACTTCTTAACCTCATCCGCCCACCTAATTTTCTGCCGCCCCTTGCGACGCTTTCCTTCCATTGGAATCCAGTTTGTTGCACTAAGCGACCATCGGTTATTCTTTCTTCGCGCTACATGTCCTGCCCATGCCCATTTCTTCTTGATTTCCATTAGAATGTCAGTGGCTTGAGTTATTTCTCTTACCCATTCTGCACGTTTCCTATCTCTTAACGTTATCCCGACCATTTTTCTTTCCATAGCCCTCTGCGTTGTCCTCAACTTAAGTAGAACCCTCTTTGTTAGCTTCCACGTTTCAGTCCCATAGGTGAGTACAGGTAAGATGCAACTGTTGTATATTTTCCTCTTGAGCGATACCGGTAAGCTGCTCGTCATAATCTGGGAGTGCTTGCCAAATGCGCTCCCAGTCTTATTCTCCTTGTTATTTCCCTTTCATGGTCCGGATCTGCGGTTACCACCTATCCTAAATAGATATATTCGCCTACTACTTCTAGTGCTTCGCTACCTAACGTAAACTGCTGTTCCTTCCCTAGGCTATTGAACATTACCTTAGTCTTCTGCAAATTGACTTTCAAGCCTACTTTTTTACTTTTCCTGTCTAGGTCATCAATCATTCTTTACAGTTCATCTCATCCCCTGAGTTACTTAGCATCAGCAATGTCATCAGCAAATCGCAGATTACTGAGGTATTCTCCACCTACTCTTATCCCTAACTGCTCCCATTTCAAGTCTCTGAATACTTCTAAGCAAGCTGTGAATAGTACTGGGGAGATCGCGTCTCCTTGCCTAACACCTTTCTTTATAGGAATTTTGTTACTTTCTTTATGCAGTGTTACGTTTCGCCACCGACAAGTGGGACAGCTGACGCGGCCACCGCATAGCAACAGGCAGAACCGCGAGCGGATCGGCCATTTCGGCACCGTTCATCGGCCGCGCAACGCTTCCTCCCGCGGACAAGTCTCAACGTGATCCTGCCACTCGCCAAATGTGTGTGCGTACGTATGTGTGCAAACGCCGGCCAAGCCTGGAGCTCGTGAGAGAGTGCGCCGCCCTCGCCCGTCTGCAGGAGCTGGAGGAGATGAGGTCGGACCACCTGCGATTGAGTCATCCTGACGTGTACAAACGTGTTTGGCTCTCCCTTTCCTGTGAGGGTTTACCCTTTCCCTGTGAACTGGAAAACCTATAAAAAGCAGCGGCCGACTCCGCTGAGATAGAGACTACTTTGACGCGCCGTTGGCACGACGCTAGACACCAGCTGTGTGAGAGTGTCTGTAATCTCTCCGGGTCAGCTTCACTGCCCGTTTCTTCATGATGTTGCAGTAAAGGTTGTTTCGTTAGAAGACCGTTCATGCCGTCCGCCGTCCACGGAGCCGCCAGGCCAACGCTACCGAGGGGCGCGCAAGCGCGAGCCGCACGTAATGACTGCTGGCAGTGGTACGCTACCCAGGCGCACGCAAACCCAAATCTAACAGCAGATTTATGGTTGCTGTGCACCCTCTATATATATCTTCCAGCACTTTCACGTACCCTACAGCCTGATTCCGCAGTGCCTATATGACCGCCGAGGTTTCTACTGAGTCAAATGCTTTTTCGTAATCAATGAATGCTATGTATAAAGGCTGGCTATATTCCGAGCATTTTTCTATCATCTGGTTGATAGTACGGATATATGTTCGATACTAGAGTACCGTTTCCGAAAACCTGCTTGATCTTTTGCTTGATTGCAGTCTAAGGTTGTCCTGATTCTATTAGCGATTACTTTGGTAAATACCTTATACATATAACAGACAGTAAGCTAAGTGGTCTGTAATTTTTCAAGACCTTAGCGTCCCTTTTCTTATGAATTAAAATAATGTTTGCGTTCTTCCATGGTTCCGGTATCGTCGATGACACCAGACATTGCGTATACATGGTGGCCAGTTTTTCTAGCACGATATATCCCCCCGTCCTTCAACAAACCTATAGTTACCTGATCCCCTCCAGCTGCTTTCCCCCTTTTCATAGTTTCTAATGCTTTCTTAACTTCGTACTTCGTCACTGCCAGAACGTCTCACTGCATTCCCTACCGCCAATCTCATTATTGTCGTGACTTCGTTCGCTGCTGTAGAGATCAGTATAGAACTCCTCGGCTACTTTGACTATCTTGTCAAAGTCCTCTCTCTTCTCAGGACAAGGGAGAGGGAGAAGCATTTGTCTTGTAGTAGATACAGTTACTTCTACGAACAATTATAAGAGAAGGATAACTTATGACCTAGGAATTTCGGCTATCGCAAGCCGTGGAAGAGGCGCGTTGCGGCCTTGGAGCGAGTGCAGTCTCGCCCACATTCTGACGTAGCTCGGAGCCAACGCTTCGGAGAAAGAGCTTAGGCGTGGCTACTTGTTCCGTGGCCGCCGCCGGCCTCTGCCACGGCTCGGGATAGCCGAAATTCTTGGCGTCGTAGAGTCAAGGTTAACAACATTTTTTCGTATCTAATAATTATTACTGGATGCACATATGACCCGCTAAGATATGATAATTACGTACAAACGTGCAACTACTTTGACTGAATGATAATTCGCCGTGTTTAGTTAATTACTCTAGTACTTGCAACATACAACTTGCGCTATGTCGTCCGCCAATGCCGCCGCTAAGATCATGAAGGAATTGGCAATCTATTTCAAAAATCTCATTTTTTTTTCGAATTTTACTAAAGTATTCCCCCGAATGTCCTGTACGTAGTGACATGGTCAGGATATCGATATCGGTCCATGCCTTTGTGACATGTAGACTACCCTCCTTCTTTAACTTTGGGGCGCAGTCAGCAACAGAAGAGTCTATCAATATAATGCCAGGAAATTGCATAGGCCAGTTGCGAAATACACCGCCTATTTTAGTGTGAAAACCTTAAGAGAGTCCTGAAAGCGGGAGCTCTCCGCCATGCGTCTGAAGCCTGTAGGTTGGGTGTATGCGTCTATGTGTAACGAAATGCTCGGATATACTGAAAGACACAGGATGAAATTATGTTAACTTCAGACAATGTGACTGAGCAAAATCAAAGGTGGCAAGAATAACTCAGCAATAATAAAGCTGGCTCCGATATCGGTTGCAAAAGAAGAGATCCCTGTTTGACTCGAGTCAAATAAAGTTTCCAAAAGCGTCTGTAATTATGCTTCCCCGGACTACACAAGCGGAACCTAAAAAGCGTATGCTTTGTCTACGCATTAGTCCAATTGAATATCCTTAAACCTTTTAAATTCTATACTCTGGTTTCGGGTCAGTACACTGTACTATAGGGCTCGGTAAAGAAAGAAAACGTAATTTCAGTTGTTCACCCATTTTTATTGGAAATGCGCGTATTTAATTGCGAAGCGAAACTGACCCAGAGCGATCAGCTCTGTAAAGGGAACAACTTTGTGGAAAAGGAGGAAGAAGTGGGGGCCGGATGCAGAGCGGCGGGAACGCGGCGACTGGCGCGGCTCAGCGGGTCATCTGTTGGGCAAGCGAGGCCCCCGAAGATGTGGACGCGCAGTCAGGCACCCTCCTGGGTTTGGTGCTTGCCTTCGCCAACGTGTTTTTCAACGCTTCGAGCTTTGTCATCAAGAAGCACGCCTTGCGAAGGCTCGTTGAGGGTAAGAATTAAGCCTGCACAATTTTCGAGTGTGAAGACGCTAATTCGCATGCTGTGTTTACATATATTCATATAAAGCTTCTTAGCGAGAGCTTCGAATTTAAGTTGGGCTGCGAGAGAGATGCAGCGACTAAAGTCGGCAGAGGTGAACAGAGAACCTCACTTTGAAGGAAGGGTGGGAGTGCATTCCCCACTTTGAGTCTTGAATTGAGCCTATCTGAAGGTATACTTTGACTGTTGCTGCACTGTAAGTAGCGTAGACGCCGAAGGCACACACACGTTCCGGATATGTCCCATCACAGAGATTGAGAAGGAGCGGGGGCAACTGTATTGACCCACGCAGCTCCCGACCAGTTATTTAATCGCAAACGGACACCACGTGTCAACTTCCACCAGCCATCAACCTTATTCATCAGATGATGCTATATGGATGATAACCAGGCTCCTCTGTTAGGTCCTGGCACTCTCGACGCTTCTTCCTTCCAAACGCAGAATGCACATATGGCCGTCCACGGCGTCAAGTTCAACCACCCAAATTGCCGATGAACTATAAAAAACTGACAAAGAAGAGCGTCAGTGTAAGAATGGATGGAGAGTAACTTTTTACGTAGGGTTGGGATGTAAGTCATATTGCTTTAATCACCCAACTCACGACTGGTAGCCCTGCGCTGATCATCATGAGCAGTATAAATGTGGTTCAATTACGCTGGGGCCCGTGCGCGCATGCAGTCGCAGCTTTGACGCCAAGCTTGCATTTCTTTGAATGCTGTCTTACCAAACTTTCTGCCTGCCTGCACTTGGACATAATCACGTTATAAGTTGTGCCACTGTGGTAGCCAAATGTATAATCTTACAGTAGACTTGAAGCTATATGCAACTTACATGCAACGCTATCTGCACGCAGAGTTCGACAGTTGTCACTAGAAATGGTTCCTTGAAAGGCCCGCTGTCCACCCTCCGGTTGAAGATACTTTCTTCCCCGGTGACTGTGAGACTTCGCCCCCAGAACGCAAGGCCGCAAAATGTTTTTGAAAAGAGTAACTAATAACGCAGTTACAGCCGCCGCAATCACCCGATTCTGTCGTGTTTCTCTCCTCCCGTTCCCTCGCAAAGGTTTTTCACTCTCCTGCCTGGTCGTCTAGCCTCCGCAAGACAAATTCCCCTTCCTCCACCGCGTTTGACGAGAGGTGGGGCAGGGCACGATCCGCGTGCGCATAAAAAAAAAAAAAAAAAAAAAAAAGGGGGGGGGGGGGGGGGGGCGAGAGAGCGCGCGCCGCTGTATTCAGTCCGACCGTGGCGAGGGAAAAGCGCGCAGCGAGCGGTAGACACCCATCCTTCACCCTCAGACAGTGAGACGGACCAATGGATGTCGTTTTCGACTACGACGTCATCCTTGCGGCTCGTAGAGAAAGGAAGAAGCTGGTTTACCGACGGGGATGAGAGAGCTTTGATTTGTATTTTTGCTGCTTTGCGGCGCGTGTATTGCTGATAGCATTTTGCACAGACTATCTCCGGTACCTGATCGAAACACTGGGCTCCTTTGCTAGGTCCTTCCCTGGACAGTGGCCCTTAAGGCGAGAACTTTAACTGCAGCTTTGAACCAAATTCTTGAGACAGAAAATACTGGCACCGAATAGGTTTCACTAAAAATTGGATATAACGAACAAGACCGGATATAGCGAATTGTCGTATTCCGACGTAAGTTAAAAACGGGTGCACCAATTCGTGCATCGCTGCTCGTTCCACATCCATCGTGGCTCACTGACGTCGCAGCTGCCACCGCGCAAGCGTCAACGGGATAACGACATGAATCTTCCTCCCCTTGCGGCCTCTGGCACGTCATTTGCTCGCATCATTAACGGACCTCCGTGTGGCGTCAGATTTCTCCGCTTTGTGCCGGAGTAACCGCGCTCGATCCCGACCTCCGGCGGCTGCGTTTCGATGGAGGCGTAACGGAGAGGCGCCAGTGTGCTGCGCGATGTCAGTGCGCGTTGAAGATCCTCAGGTGCTCGAAATTACTCCGTAATCCTCCACTGCGGCTTCTCTGTCTCTCTCTCTCTCCACTTTCACTCCCACTTTCCTCCCTTCCCTTACGGCGCGGTTCAGGTGCCCGCAGAAGAATGCGCCTTTCCTTTGTTTGTTCGGGGTGGCGCAGTGGTTACGGCGCTCGACTACTGTTCACAAGGACGCGGGATCGAATCCCGGCCTCGGCGGCCGCTTTTCGATGGAGGCGAAAAGCGAGGTGCCCGTGTGCTGTGCGATGTCAGTGCACGTTAAATAACTCCAGGTGGTCGAAATTTCCGGAGTCCTCCACTACGGCGTGTCTCATAGCCTGAGTCACTTTGGGACGTTAAACTCCATAAAATAACCAGCCTTTCATTTCATGTGAACCATTTAATAATAATAATAATAATAATAATAATAATAATAATAATAATAATAATAATAATAATAATAATAATAATAATAATAATAATAATAATAATAATAATAATAATAATAATAATAATAATAATAATAATAATAATAACAATAATAATAATAATAATTATTATTATTATTATTATTATTATTAAAATTGCGAAGCATCTGCGCAAAAAACATTGGCTGTGGCTTAGCTTGGTTAAGCCAGGTGATTGCGAAGCAATACGTGGTACTACTATTGTACCGCTTGTGGTGATGCTTGGCTGTGCTATATTCACCGTGGTGATGCTCCGGTTATGTTTGCTGTTATGGCTATGGTGACGCTTGACTGTACTATGTTTAGCTATGGTTTTACACAGCTAAACTACAGCGCGCCGTTTCTTCGCTGTTCATTGTACTTCTCTCGATACACACGTTCCTTCTCTTGTCGCTGTTGTCGCTCTATCGGTGTTTCTTGGGCACGTCGTTGTCGTCTGCTAGCGTTCCATCGCTCCGAACTGGTAGCGCTGCTAGTAGATGCACGTTCCAAACTATCGGACAAATTCGTACCTTCCTCTCGTGCTACTGTCATCGATTCTGCTACCGAAGACATTGATCGTCATTTCCGCCTAGCTGCTTCTCGCGTTCGTCGCTTGGAAAGCCGTTCTTCTCGCTCTTCTTCTGTCTCTGTGGCTCGCTTTTGCTACCCTTGCTGACGAGAAGCCTCAAGTCGCCAGCGCCAGAGAAGACGACGGAGACTTCACAACCGCGAAACCCTTGAAATATCAAATAAAGTTTTCACTCACTCACTCCTCTTTGCAGCCTGCCTAAGCGCTTTGACTGTAGGCGGCATCTCATGGCTTGACGAGAGGAGCGGAGTCAGGTCGTAACTGCCACTGCGCAAGGCGACGGTGAGCCCCCGCTCTTACACAGATGGTGTGACGTCACGGAGCACGCAGCGCCACTAGTGAGAGGAACGGAGTCAGGCCGTAACTGCCACCGCGCAAGGCGACGGCGCGAGTTGAGCACCCACTCTTACACAGATGGTATGACGTCACACAGCCAGGTCACGCTAAAGGTCAAGCGTGGCTGCCACCGCCGCGCCTTTTGACGGGCTGAGGTGGTAGCTAAAGTAGTATTGCTTCGCAATAATAACCAGGTGGTGTCATACCATTTCGCTGGGTAATTGACATGCATCTGCTAGTCTCGTTAGCGGCAGGGATTTGAAGCGACATATGTGCCTCTGATTCTATGCCCTAATCACCTCACTGCACCACGTGGCACAGCGCAGTGGGTGTTTGCAAAGGAAGAGGAGTGGAGTCCGTCATAGGAGGAGAAGCAGTGGAAAGTGCGCTCTCAGAGAAGGGTGGTGACGCGCACCACAGGAAGAAGCGAGGGAATCTGGCGTCGCTGCGCGAGAAAGTTTTTGCCTTCATACATGTAGTCCGTCGAAATTTTTATCTGTGGTGCCGGAAAAGCACGATGAGGAATGATACTGCTCTTTTCCAGACGAAGAGCGGGAGTCGGGAGTCAACCCTCATGGCGGTCTTAAGCTACGCTTCCTCCTGGACCCAGTGTGGCTGCTGGGAGCCATACTCGGTGAGTCGACCGCGCAGGAGGCTGTTGTAAACCACTTATGGCTTAGCACCTGTTCAGCTCGAAGAAAGTCAGTTTATCATTCGGTCTAGCTAAATGTAACCGCAAAAGTTTCTGGAACACTGAAGCCAAGAAATCTTATGCCTGGAGGAACGCAGCTTGCTAATGCTAATGATACAACAAATTGCATCCTTTACTTTATGGTTACCCGATGCTCCGGGAAGCTCTGGGGGAACCTGTACGCAATCTATTTATTTTATTTATTTAAATGCCCTAAAGGCCCAAGTGAGCTTTACATGGGGGGGGGGGGGGGGGTATTAAAAACAGCACAGTACATAATCTTGAGACGTATTAGTTTAAAAATTCACTTAAGAATTTACATGCAGATCGAAGTACACAGCACTACAATCACTAATGGGTACCTAGGTTCATAGCACATCACATAAACATAATGCTTAAAAAGACAATAGTGAAAACAATATTCGGTGAATACAGAGAACCAAAATGCAATGCCTGGACGTTTTATTTGAAATTGTGATAAGGAAGCTTCAGTAGCTATATCACTCGGCAATGAGTTCTAGGTTTATATAAACAACAGTAGGAGTGAGGTTTAATACTTTAACGTTCGCGCGAATATGGGCTGCACTTTGCAGGGATGATCAGTCCAGGATGAAATATGATGGGCAGGAGCGATGCGGTCAGCTGCAACTGGGGAGTCACCATAATATAAGGAATGAAAGAACTTGCGTCAAGCGATAAGGTCAGGAATATTGAGAGATTGTTTCAGTAATGACACATTTTGAAACTGTATGACGAAAGGATGAACCTGGCAGTCGAATAAATTACACCCGTAATGGTGTATTGTGGATGTTCTTTTTTCTTTTCTACGTCAACATCACTAATCAAACTATCGCCGTTGCAAACAATCGTGTTCGGATAGATTTTGAAGAAACAACCAAAATAACAAGGTCGCCTGTGTCTCCTCGCCTATATATTCGAATCATAAAGGGCCAACATTGCGTCAAACAAATCTGTGTCAATTGTTTGTGCGAAGCCATAAAAATATAATTTTGTGGGTCTCGTTCCTTCTTGCTGCACGGTAATATGGTGATCAGCATTGTAGCAAACTCTTACATACCTTTCCATAGCCACCACGGCCCAACAGCTGCTATACCGGCACAAGTACTAAACCCGTGGAGAGCCACGCGATTCCAGATCGAGGAACAAGCTCCTTATTTCGCTGATATATACCGCGAACCCGTTGTCAGAATAGTTTTCGTACCTCACTTCGGCTCTTCGCTTCCTTGAGTTACAGTGCTGGCCGAATATGTACGATAAGGCGCACGAATCATGCCTGATTATTACGAAGCTATGCTGATATCTAGATCATACATTGCAGAATTACTCTTAAAAGGAATTAAATTACTTTACTAATTACGTTCCTGAAATGTCACAGAAATGTAATTAAATTTTACTGATATCAAAAAGTAATAAATACATTACAATTGCTTCTGCTGAGTAAATCAGTTACATTTAAATTACTTTCTAGTTTTCATTCATACGAAAACTAGCTTGAGTATAGTAAACTAAACAGCTTTTCTCCAGACGCGACGCACACGTTCTTTCGTCTTCCCGCCAAATTCCACCCCGAGAACTATTCCCTCCCTGATTCTTACAGCCCGTGCCATTAAAAAAAAAAAAAAAAAAAAAAAAGAATGAACACAAAACAAGAAAAACAGAAGCATGGTCGGATGCTCGTGATATGAGAGGCGAACGCAGCATCTTGCTAGCCCGGTGCCTTCACCGTTTGAAGGCACCGAAATAGCTAGTTTATTCATTTTTTCCGTAGTCCTAAGAATCGAACCCCGGCACCTCGCGCTCAGCAATACTCACGCCATGGACGCTTACGCTTGCCTCCTCCCATCCCACCCTCTCTCGCGCCGTGGCTAACTACAACACCACTGTTCCCGAGACAGCAGGAAATGCCACCTGGCGCTCCCAACTAGTTTTGAACACCGGCCGTCTTGCACCATCTGTCAATGCCCCTTTAATGGGAAATGGTTGCAAATACCCACAAAATAACCGCACGAAGTGACCCGGCTACACAAGACAGAGGAGGTCTCAGACGCAGTTCTGCCTAATTCTGTGCGCTTTTTGCCGATCCGCTACGCTGGCCCAGGTTTTCGGCGCGTCGTTCTGCTTTCGCGGCACTTTACAGTGTTTTCTATTGAAAGAGCTGTGCTGCGCTTTAGTAAAAGTAATCTCGAAAAGAATTAATTACTTTATTACGAAATTGCTGCAAAAGTAATTCATTACGTTACTAAATTACTACAGGAAAAGCAATTCATTACATTGCAAATTACCAGAAAAAGTAATCAAATTACAGCAATTTCATCACAGTTATTCAATTACTATACCATGTCTGATCTAGATGTTGGCACTGCTCACAAGATTCGCTTTCGCTTGCGTTATGTGTGTGTGTGTGTGTGTGTGTGTGTGTGTGTGTGTGTGTGTGTGTGTGTGTGTGTGTGTGTGTGTGTGTGTGTGTGTGTGTGTGTGTGTGTGTGTGTGTGTGTGTGTGTGTGTGTGTGTGTGTGTGTGTGTGTGTGTGTGTGTGCGCGCGCGCTCGCGCGTTGCGATAGGTCGGCACATAGTGAACCATATCGACAAAAGCATACAAGCGGTTATGCCGACCTGAAGAAACATTTACAAGTGGCACCTTTTCCGACTTTATTCATCCCTGAAGAAACCGAGCAGCTACAAAGCAACAAACTTTCAAACTTTCCAACCAGTGAGCGTGCTCAGATGTATTGCGGGTTTCGACCCGTGCATACCGTGGTACCTTTAAGACCCCGCCATTATGTTTCGATCATGTCCTTAATTCTGGCGCCGCGTCCCGGACAGGCAGCTCCGCGGATGTGGCGCAAGGTCTGGCTTTGCAGTTCACCTCATCTACCGCTGTCGTCGCCATCGGCATGGGAAATGGACTTGTTACGTGAGTTCCTCTCCACTGCTATCCAGGGTAGAACACACGTGTATACCACATCCCCCCCCCCCCCCCCCACACACACACACACAATAGCCTAAGCTGCGCGTGTTTCTCTAAGAAGGCTTCCTTTATATCACTTCTTGCTTTGGTTCCTCCTTGAATCATTCTCTTCAAATAATGCAAGACGTGGCAGGTATGGTTTACTTGTTTTGTTATTATTCTGTTTCTTTGTTCTCCTCTCCTGACGGAAAGCTCCTGATAGCTATTCCCCTGCAGCTGTATTCTTTATCAGGAACCCTTAGAATGCCTGTCAAGAAAGGCGTGTCAGTATCGAACCTGGTTTAAGTGCTGACTCTCATCCACCCTGCATCGTAGTTTTTCCTGCTGCTGCCGCTTTTTATTTTCTTTTTCAGGCTCAGAAATTTATACCGAAGAAACGTCATTTCACTCCTTGCCCTGCTCGGACACGACTGAACGACTGAACTGAACTGAACCTGCTCCTTTCTCCCTCATCCTCTTCCCTGCCCTCTTGCTGGTTTTTCTTCTTTGGAAGCAAAAGCGTATATAAACCTCCGCCAGTGATGATCGCGCTGTCCAGACGAAGACAAGTCTCCTTGTCGAAACGTTGGCTCGGCGAACTGAGGCCCTTATTCATTGCTCCTTCTCCACTGCGATATGAGACGCGTGGCACACACGTGGTCGCACACCGGAGTTGAGATCTGTGGCACTTTTCTTTTGTGCGAGTGTTGGCTTCATGACTAAATTAACTTGCTCGCCTGCCGCTAGCAAGATGAGCTCCGTAAAAACTTTATTGCACAGATCTTTCCCAGCTTTCTTGTATCCTCTGATCATATAGAAGTACATCTTCATTCGTAGCAGCGGAGCACCTGTGATAACTCTACTTCGTTCCGATGCCTTTGCACCAGTTCTTTTTTAAGAATGCAACACAAACCAACAACAATAAGCTTCACTGAACTATATACCAAGCGTCTACTGTACGGATTAATTGATTGAAAATCCTTTTTTTTTTATTCTTTGAGGGGAAGGCATAAAACTGCTATGAGGGGGGGGGGGGGGGGGGGAGTAAGTTAGTCACATCTCGAGGTTTGAGTTAGTGTACTGTCCATTTTGCTACGGCTGGGCCCGTTCAGAAGGGCTTTAGTCGGCACCCATTCACCGTCCTGATAAGGCCGCTGTGGCTCTTATATGTATCGAATAGGAGCATGTGTGTCGGTATCCGCGGGCATCGGGGTACAGTATGTGCAGGAGGAATTGTATGGCCATTCTTCCGGTTTGAAATGCAATAAGTGCATTGCCAGAGTATATCGGTGAGGTCCGCGCGGCACACGTGCCTGCAGTGTGGGCACATTACCGCGGTGATAACGGGCCGTCATTATTTCGCAAGAGTAATGGATTTCTTTGCATTGTAGTGCTTGACAGTGGTTTCCTTTTTTCAGCCGTAGCTTCAGCGTAAAACCGAACTTTGATTACGGACGACGTTGTTCAGGAATCGAATTAGATGAAGCGCGGTTTGCCCTTCGGGTTCTAATTTTTTTAGAATTCGAGAACTACCTTGCGTATTGGCAATTCAGTGCATATATCCCAAGAAATATTCAGACGAGGAAAGGATCGGAAGCATCCGTGCTTACAGTGTGCGCAATGAGTGCAGTGCTGTCCTGACGGCGACGCTTCTGCGCGAGCCGACATCGGTGCTGGTGGTGAGTTCGTGCCTTCTCACCATCGTCGGCACCGTGCTCATGGTGCTGGGCGTGCCGGCTGAGATGGAACCGCACACGGCCATGGAGCTCGAGCTCTACCTCATGCAAACCGGTGCGTTAAAAAAAAAGGTGTCTGGCTTTAGATTTTATTTAGCCTTTGTACTATACTGATGGCTATGGCGGGCACCATGCAAAGGACAGACTGCTTTAGTTACTTCACTAATTAACCAAAGGCGTTAATTAGCTTCCTAATTTCATTGTAGTGGTATGTATAGTATAACAAAAAAAAATAAAATAAAGAATAGCGCGAGTAACAAGGCCCACAGATTTCTTCACCCTGACAGGCGGCTGTGACACAGTGGAAGTGCTCGCGTCACCCTAGAGCTATAGACTGACGCGCTGCGGTTCGTTGTGAATTTAGCTTCGACCGCGGACCGCCGTGTCGGCACCCGCGCTTTCTCGGTCGCTATCGCGCAGGCTTCCTGGTCTACGCGCTGCTGATGGTCGGGGTGCTGGTGCTGCTCGTGGGCCTGCTGTCGCATGCACGCGGGAACCAGTGCATCCTGGTGAACATCTGCATCAGCGCCTGTGCGTCGGTGCCTTACACGATTGCCGTAAAGGCCATCGTCATGACTGTCTCCGAGGTGGGCCAACTCGTGTCGGTGCGCACCACAGCCTGGTTCGTCGTGGTCGTCGTTTCGTTCTTCGCGCATGTCATATTCCTCAACAAGGTAAGCGACTCCCCTCCCTTCAAGTCCTGCCTTTGCTTTTGTAGTCTAGTTTGTGTGCATACTATGTCCCTAAAGCCTTGAAATCGAATCACTAATGTCCCAACGTTCATTCCATCGCAATCACCCGAGTTCAACGTTCACCTCTGCTATCTAGTTGCTCACACTGTTCAACTCAATCAATTTAGCAAGATATGAACAAGAATGTATGTCGAACTTGGACGGCTTCTTTATAGTTTACATACATCCCACTAAACACAGCTACATTTTTTATCTATTTATATGCCTTTATGAGGCGTGCAGGACGTATGTATGACGTATGTATAGATTAAAGCCATCCACCTTTCAAGATATACCAAGGTGTGTAGTAACAATGTCATCGCTGTTATGTTTCATCAATCTTTGGTTACATGAAGTCTTGCAACCAGTTCAGAGGACTTACCGAGATTTCTCGCAAATGCGTGGTACTACATCTCACAATTAAGTTGCTCGCAATGTATTGGAAGCTATGTACGCGAGGTGACAGCATCCACAAGTGTGCTGTCCTCGCGCGCGCTCTTGAGCCAACCAGACAACTAAGCTGTGAACAACTCATGGTCGAATCCTTATACTTCGTCTCACGAGATGTTTGCAGCACTGCGAAAGGCAGAGGCACCCCTGCCCAATCAGGATCACGCGCACTACAATAGGCAATTGTGCTCCTACGCACCTCTCGCCCCCTATTGGCGGGGGTGACATAGAATCACAATTCTCTATTATAATGCACAGGGGCGAGAGGGACTTAGGAGCACAATTGCAAGGGCTCCTCTGTCTTTCGCAGTGATGCAGATATATTGTGAGGCGAAGTATAGGTCTCAATTAGCACTGCGTTGCCATAGCATCCCTCGTGCATGCACATGAAACGCCAATGAATGCAGGCAACTCGCTCGTACCTCCTCACCGAAAAACATTCCCTTATTTTTACAAGCAAAACCGAAATGTAGTTCTCATTTGCACACATGCAAAACTCCGGATCAGCAACTCATCCACGATATTAACGCAATATAGTTAAAGGCCCCATTCTCAAAAAGAAAAAAAAAAAGACGCAGACGTTGGCAGTCTGAGCGAAAACTTATGAGCCTGGCTCTGGCAGGTGGTATTGACAGGTGACGTGGCACGGCTCCGATTGGTTGGCTGAATACGGGGAATTCAGATAAGCGAGTTTGCAGGAGCTGTGTGTGGCAAGATAGGTATCGAACCCACAGAGGAGCATTATTTTGGATCCTAAGTTCGACACTTGGTAGTCAGGCAGGCAGGAGCTTTCGCGCTAGATGGCCAGGAACCCTTGAGCTCTGGCGACCTGGGTAAAGTGAACTAGAATTAGCTCACTTTAACCTGGGTTACACAACCCGTAGGCCACGCAAGCACATTGTACAGCTTGGTTAAAGCTATAGGCTTAATATTCATGTCAAGTGGTGGCTCACATAACCTGGCGGCTTAGGCTCTGTGCTTGAGATAGCAGTTGCACAAATGAAAAGCTTTGTGTTTAAAGGACTATAGACGCCAAGTTTTAGTGGCATTTTTCTTCTTGTTAATGATGCTTAAGCCATTTCTGTATATCGATCTCAACGCAGTTTTCGTCTACGACCGCTAAATAACTTATAACTGAATTTGGTGAGAAAATATTCTCACCAGTTTCGGTTTCAGCAGCCGAGAGATGGATGTGACGTCAGAATCAAGTCTTGACGCGTGGCATGAAAAGCAGTGATATAATCGCTGATTCTTCACTTGTAGTGATTCCTGTTCTTGGGGAAGGCTTTATCATTTTAGTGAATTCAAACGACACATCAATGATTATATCGCTGCATTTTCACCCCTCACGCGACCTAGACTTGACTTTGACGCCATCGATCGGCTATTGAAACAGAAACAGGTGAGAAAAGAAATTCGGTTGTAAATTATTCAGCAGGCGTAGGCGAATATGACATGGTGATCCGTGTACACCAATCTCTTAGGCATCATCACAAATGGCAAAACACGAACTCAAAAACTAGGTATGTATACCCCTTTAAGCGATTAAGGAAACTGCATGTATGCGCACGACGATCTGCAATGAGAGCCACAGACACTGTGGCGTCATGCTCTCAAAAGCAAAGTTGAAATGTCCCATATAACGTTTGTGGCTATCCCACTTAATATTTGTGACCGTTTATTTATTGAACAATGTGTAGTAGGATTAGTAAGGTACAAATGCGAAGTGCTTATAGATGGAAGCATAGATTTCTGCCTGAAAAATTAACAAAAGAATAAATATTCAAAAGTGCATGCTCTTGTAAGGGTGCAGCAGACGAATTGCGCATAAACGGCTTTCACAGAAATGCTGTTTGGCTGTCAGGAAAATATGTATCATTATCGACTAAAATTATCTTTCCTGTACAGGTCATGCGTATCTTTGGGTATTTAGTATCATTTTTAGCCTTTTATAAGACATATGTACCAGTGCCCCCAAAATAAAACGGAGCCTGTGTAAAAAGTTCCCTCCTTTGTCCGGGCTGTTGATGAGGCGAACAGTGTCGAGATGAACACTCGCGTGCCCCACACGCACCCGTGCGAGTCCGCTTACAGGGCGCGCCGCGAAACGAAATTTTGTTCGTTCGTATGCTCCGTTTTATTTTGGGGGCACTGGTAAGTATACTGGAAGTGCCCGTGGGTGATTCCTTTTGGGACGCTTTATTATATATACATGTTGAATTGCAGAATCTTCACTTGGTGTATCGCACGCCTCTGTGTATATGTGGTTGTAATTGTACTGCGCAGAGAAGGAATGATGATGGTGCCGCTCGTTGCGACGTTTTCGCAGGGTCTGGTGCAGTTCGACCCGGTGCGCATCTCCCAGTTGTCCTCGTGCTTCCTGCACCTGAGTTTTACCGCCACCATGATGCTGCTGTCCCAGTCGTGGCAGGAGGCCACCTTGTACCACGTGTTCTTGCTCATGCTCGGAGTTGCGGACGTGGCGTTCGCGTTGCTGGCCTTCGTGCTCTTCCAGGACGACCACCAGCGGTCGGACGTCGCGGTGCGCATCGCTTTGCGCATGCTGTTTGTCAGCTCCCGTCGGCAGCCGCTGTCCTCACCCGCCGCGCCGATGCCCCGCCGCATCGTGGCCAGCCGTAGGCGGCACCAGAGCAGATGACGTCACGACCTTTGTCTGCGTTGATTAGCTTGCAGCTGGTCAGTGGCCAAGGATATTTTCTGGGGCAACAAACTGCGCAACCCAAGTGAAATGTCGCATGATTGCATAAACCTGCATGAATGGGCAGCCACGTGCACATACAACGGATTTATCTTATCAGCCAATTGTTACGGCTATACATACAGTGCAGCACGAATGCATCGGCTACTTGCGGCCACGCTATCATTGCAAACCTCATACGCCCACCGTATGCTGCCGCTCCCTCCTACGATTGCTTTTTTTTTTTTTTTCTTTCAGAATCGAGTCTCGCCCGTTAGAGCGACCATCATGCAGCTATCCTCCGTTTGCATTACATGTCCTGCCCGTGCCCATTTTCGTCTTTATTTCGGCTACAATATCATTAATTGACGTTTGAATCGTTTTGGCTAACCTTCACGTTTCTGCCCCATAGGCGAGAACCGGTGAGATAAATCTGTTTATACTTTCCTCTTGAGGAATTGATACTGGTAAACTGCCATTCGTGATTGATATAGCGATGGGTTGCACAGTGATGTAACTGTACTTCTTGACGAGCTTGATGACTGACAGGGTGCACTGGGCTTGCTGAGCGGAAAATTACACACTGCACCACAGGACCACTCCACTCAGCTATCGTTATCCCTAAAAATCTTTGCTCTGGCTCTTATTTGGCTAGGTCCACGTTTATTGAGCACCAAAAGACGTGTTTATATCGCCGATATAATTAGGTTTTATCGCGTATTAAAGTAGATGGCAATGCAGCGTATCCTCTGGGATTCGCGAAAGATAATCCTTATCGACGCAGCATTTTGCTTCAGAAACCTCCTGATAGCGTGACCTGTATTTCTTTCTACTGGTCTTGTTTTCTCGGTGTGTGTGTGTGTGTGTGGGGGGGGGGGGGGGGGTATTTTTAGCTTATAATAATTCTTGTTTCGATGATAATGTCTCTGAGGTTAGTGCCCTATCGAAACAGATCAAATTATACTTGTCCTCAGTGATGAAGTTGAACTCTCTTTCTGACATCGTGTTTCATAAACACTTGAAGCCGGGCGTCCGAACGCGTTTCAAGAACATCCTTGATATCACTGAAGACACTGCTAGCCGCGAATACGAACAAAACAATTTTTCTGTTACACATACTTGCCTTCGTTGCTCTTCATTATTATTATTATTATTTTTTTTTTCAAGTGTGACATCGCTACTGATATTGCTTCGCAGGTTCTGACAAGTCGCCCAGAAGACCTCTTGCGGGCCATAAAAGCAGTCTTCACTTGTCGGCGTATAGTTTATCGAAATGGTGCATACTGCCCGCAGAGGCCTTCCAATCGACGTGCCTGTGGATCTAGCGTTTTAACGGCTCCGTAGAGTCTCGCTGTCAAGCACTACAGTCGTGTCACCAAATACCTTACAGTGGGGGACGTCTCTGTCGCTGCATGACTCTAATCATATTAATTATTCTGATTGTGAAACTCATTCTTTGTGTATTTTTAATCGTAATATTATCTGTGCACAATGCTTATTTATTAGCCCTGATGTATTGCCCCCTGTCAAGTCGGCGGTCAATGGACGCTGTCAAATCCATCACAAAAGAATACAAATAAAAACTGAAATAGCTGCACCCAAAGATGCGGGATCAAATTTCAGCCGCAGCGACCGCTTTTCTGCGGAGGCAAAAAGTGAAGCGCGATGTGTACTGAGCGATGCCAGTGCACTTTAAAGAAGTCCAGGTGGTCAAATTTTCGGAGC
Organism: Amblyomma maculatum; assembly: GCF_055883805.1. Classification (NCBI taxonomy): domain Eukaryota; kingdom Metazoa; phylum Arthropoda; class Arachnida; order Ixodida; family Ixodidae; genus Amblyomma; species Amblyomma maculatum. Next base: position 10,479,449 of record NC_139347.1, read on the forward strand.
CCTCCCATTATACGGCGTCCCTCATTACCTACGTCCTTTTGGGAAGTTAAACTATCGTCCATAAACAAGAACAAAAGAAACTGCCTACTATAGGCGATGCGCAAAACGCCGACAACGCCGCCTGTCGCCAAAGCCGCAAAGCGTAGGCGGGCTCGGTCGGGCGCTGCTCATGTCAGCGTCTATGCGTGCGTGTCGTGTTTTCGTCTTTGGTCGCGGTTTAACGGATATAACGCCGCTGGCAACATTTAGCAATGTCCGGGAAGAATTGCTGCGCAGTTGGGTTTTCGAACTCACATAAAACCTTGCCAGGAACACGTTCGTTAAGTATTCAGTTATGTTTCACGAGAACGACGGCGGCCGTGAATCGCGGCGTTCCACGCAGAAAGCAAGCAATCGCACCGAATGACATTTGTTCAGGTTAATGTCATTTTTTCTACGCGCTGCCACACGACCAAAGCTAATGCCATTTCCAAATTATGGTAACTGCGATTGATATGCAAATCTTGGTGCGCCTTCAATATATATGTTGCTTAGATGACTGCGCTGTAAACGAAAGCCCCCTTTCAATTGACATTCATGTCGTGCTTCCCTTGTAAACAACCTGTTGATTAGGACTACCAATTACGAAGTTAGCGGCAGTGTCGGCGGCGTTTGTTTACGAAAGGGCACGGAAGGTGCGCACGTCTGCGCTTGACTGCGAAACGCGTACGAGTTTCAACAACTTACACTTTGCGTACTAAAGCAAGTGTCACGAGCAATACGTAAAATAGGCAGTATCTAGTGTACTGTCCGACGGCGCTTTATAGAACCTTCGACTATCGCCCTACGCCGAGGCATACTAGAGCCCCGTTGACTCCCGTACGTTTTCGCCTCATCGTTCGCTCGGCTTATTAAAGCCCGTCGAAAAATGCCAGAGCTTGGCCTCATCAAGAGAGCATACGGCAAATTCGTAACACTTGCCACATCAGATACCGTGAGCTTACTGTAACGACGCGGCCCGCGAGAGCGGTTGACGACGGCGCTCTGGCCGTGTGCTGGGCCCTAGTCGTTGCCAGGCCTAAACGCCTAAACGGTTTCGCATCAGTGCCGTAGCTGGAAGCGCTTTGGGAATAGTAAACTTCATATTCATAAAACTACCTTAGAATCAGCTCAATTGTCTCACACATTTTCTTACAGTAAACGGTATGTGTAACTATGGGCGACATTTTAGCAACGGAGCTAGAGAACGAAATCGGATGAGCTGCATTACACCTGCGGCAGCTGCTAATGTGAGCAGAAATTTAGCTTTCCAAAATCTCGTTACATAACAGCGATCCTCAGTATAGATAATGTTTTAGATTCCTTCATCAAATTAAGTGCGTATTATTTAAGATCAACAGAGCGTGCTTTTCTGAAGGTGGCGAAAGAAATGCGCCGTGTCGGCGACTCGGCGGACCACGGCAGCAGGAGCGACCTGTTCCGCCCGCGCTGAGTGCGGTGGCTACGGGTTGGCTGGCAGCTATGGGTGCCAGTTCTTTTTTACGATGCTATGCGGCATATTTCATATCGATGACTAGCTGCAAAATTTTAGGAGCGAATCAGTATTTAATGCAGGTGGCACTTTTGTCATTTATTTTGGGTGTATCTTCTGACCGAGTCACGTGTGTAGAGATAACATATTTCCTCGTTGATCGCATTCGGGTGAGCAAACTCATTCGGGACGTAATGTCATTTTCATCAGATGTCATTATATTGTCTCGTGTAGCAGCAAACAAATATCATTTTGAACGAATGTCATTCGATGGAAACGGCATTAAATTTTCCGTGTGGCAGGGTTGAGTGATAACTATGTTTTCGGTGTTTTCTGCTTGTCATTGCACCTTTCCTGTGTTATCTGGCAAGATTACGAAAACATAACATGTCGCTGCACTTGCTATCCAGACTAAGGGTTCTAGAACTGGTTATAAAGCGCACTGTAATTCTGCAGCTTGGCGCGACGGTATTACGAATGAAATGAAGATGATACTAAAATAATAAATAGGATATAAAATTTAACTCTAATATGCCTTTGACTAACGTATGATGCAGGTTTTCAGATAAGTCCTCTGCTGATATCTCACTCCCCCTTGAAAGTATCTACCCGCTCTGCCCTTTTGACGACGGACGGGAAATCCATGCTGGACAGGCCATGATAAAGCACGACCATGAAAAATCTGAACTCTTGGTACAGGAGCCCAATATGCGCTATTTTTCTGATGCTCAGAATGCTGGTTTGCAGGCTCGCTTGCTTTTTCTGCGGTCGCACCGGTACGAAACCGCTCGCAGTCTCGACGATGCTGCCTAGTTTACTGTAGCGATATAATGCATGTGAACGAGGCAAACGTGTATCATTAAGCAAAGCAAGAACATTGTTTCATAGGTCAAGGAATGAACGATTTGGCGTGGCGATGTAATGAAAGCGAGGAACTAAAAATGAGCTCCACTTCGTACGCAACCTTGTTGACGCTCGTCTTCAGCAGACACTTGATGCATATGGAGGCGATGTAGTCCCAGACGGCCGTGATATCGAACACATGTACACCATTATACAGTGCGATCTCTTTGCGCACGCTATCACGGCGGAAGAGCCCGCGAGACGCGCACAAACGGCTAAACGCACGCGCGCACCACGGCCCCGCTTGCCGCATGGGGCCCGCCTCGGGTTCCGACGGCTGCCGCTACGCGGCTTTCAGTGGCGCCCCTATAGGCGCTGCGCATGGCGTATACGCCCTCGCCCTTCGCATTCAAGCATCGATATCTTGCATCCTTTCTGGCGAACACTGCGCTCCTGTTTTGCAGGGTATCTCTAGAAAGGGACACTGAAAAGGTGCCCACGGAGGGTAAGGAAAGCCATTGCCTCTGATATGGAAGCAGCATTTTCTCTCCTTTTATCTTTCACGAATTCCTCATTCATCCGTTCTCCACAGCGCGGATGAGGCGTCATTTTCGTTTCCTCCACCTCCGCCGATTTCTCTTTCTGTATTAATAAGGGCCAACTACGGCGGAGGTCTAACGGGATCCTGGAATAGGGAACACCGACGACTGAATCTCCAAATATATCTGTTCCTCACCCTTGCCCTAACTTTTCGTCGGAACAAAGTAAATTTTTTTGCTGCTGCTATATCACTCGTCTGAGGCCGCGGTTCTCGCGCTGGGCTCCGGGGTCTTCACACAGCGACCATGCAGAGAGATACGCCGACATATTCGCCACTTACTCTTTCCACTTGGCAACCGTGGAAGGTCGGCTCCAGAAAAGTGATGGCCGTCATCGATTGCTCCGCCTACAGTAAGTATAAAGTCTGAGCTGGAGAGACGAAACTGTGCCAGGTCAGCCTGCTCGTGTAAGTCGGTAGGCTGAGGCAGGAGTTCGTCGTTACAAGTTCGCGTACTTCCGTTGATGTCACTACCGATTTGTGATCAGCGCCGGCGACATGACACGCTATGCCGCGAGTAAAGAGCATTTGATAGTAAACAGCACAATGAAGCTGGTTCCTCCGGCTTAAGCTCACAAAAAAAAAAGCTCGCTGTTAAGAGCGGCTATTAGGTATACTTGACACAATCACTGTTGTCTTTGACGTCCATATATTGTGATCCGAAGTACCACGGCGAATAAACGTGGATCATTTCAATTGAATAAAATAAAATTATTGCAATAAATGCTTACCTAGAAACCTCAAAATACACTTTAGAAAGTATATTTTGCGCAAGTGTGCACTAAAGTTATCAGCGAAAAAGAAAATGTATCAACGCGCCTATTTGCAGCAATTCGTGCGTCCTAAAAAGTGGACGCCCGCCGCATCCGTTTGTCCGCTGGCGGCGAACGTCCAGATGTGGATGTCGGTCAGATATCTCGTGAATCAAGTGCAACTAACATTACTGGCCCATATTCGGCATGTGAAACAGGATGAGCGCGCATAGTTGTCGAAAACGACCAACCAGCCTCTAGTGCGCATGCGCAGTTCACGCTGGCGGCCTACAGACAGGTGGCGGCCTATGTCCAGCATTCAAAAGATGCACACACTTGACCCAAGAAAAGAATCCTAGCAATATGAAGAACAAGTGAGAAGGCGGAATTTGTGACCGAGGACGAATTTTCGCCTCTCAGAGGGTGCCATATCTTGTGAAAAAGGCGGATCGGTCTCGTGAAAAGGTAGTCGGGAAGATCCTTGTTGGCATGTATGCATCCTCCGATATCCTTAATTATTGTTTCTTCTAGGCAGTAGCTAGAGCCAGAAAGGCACGCATTTGAATAAAATAACGAATGCATCCAGTGCGGTGGCCTGATCTAATGGTGCCCATCGGCGATGCCCAGACCTGCTGCTCGGTTGCTTGGAGTAAGTATCCCGAATAACGGCCCTACATGACCCCAGCTTATATGCAGGCGAAAATGCCTTGTGCCATGGCGTTTTTTGTCCAAAGCTTCCGTGGTGACCCAAAAATCCACCATTATCGTGAAATAAGTGCTATATTCTCACCTCTCCATATGCGGGCCGACAAACTTCGCAATGGGTGCCTCTGAAGATCATCTCTCTACGCCGAAGCAAGATGGCAAGTTCCAAATAACTCGTTTTCGTAGCATGTAAACACTTGCCTCAGCTAGCTCCACGTTGAAACTGTACGCTCCGACAAAGTTTCCATTGCTTTCTGAGTGCATAGTAGCTGCAAGGAGCGTGAAGCCTTCCGTTAATAATAAAGCTTCCCACCGGCACTACTACTCGCGAGTTCACGGGCGGCTCGCCGGAAATGACGCTTCACTGCTTCAAAGAAAACGAAGAGGAGCGCACGGTTACCGCATCCGCTGAGCTGGTGCAGTGTTCTCTCCCGACCCACCAAGAGCGCGTCCAGATCACTTGGACCAGTCTATAAGTGGCCTTTTCCGGTCATCTGACAAGGCTTCATTCCAGGCCGCAGTCACCATGTACGAGAGCTCGACGGCCCGCCTCACCGAGGGCAAGCCGCAGATGCCATACCGCAGGTGGGCCTTTCTGGATGGCGGCGCGCGTAGAACGTGCCAAGCCTTCTGGCATATATAGCCGGCGGTCTTGATTTGTGAAGCCTCTGACAAGAAACTGCTAGACGCTAATTAGGAAAAAACATCGAGGCTGGTTACGCGTAGCTCAGTGCATGTAAGGCTTACCCACCCAGTGCTTAAAGTCTGAATCCATTGGAGGGGGGTCTCTAGTTAGACCACAGGTGGAAATGGAAGTAAAGATGGAGAGAGAAAGCTGCTTGTGACTTGCCTGGCGTATCCTTCTATACAAATTTAAGGGGAGAAATTTAAGGGGAGAAATTTAAGGGGAGAAATCATTTTTCGCCTTCTCGGGTTTTAGAAAATATGCCAGCGGCTTCTTATTAAAATAGACTGAGGCTCTGCCGGAACAAATTACCGCTGATACAGTTACTTCGCTAAGATCACCTGCACCTGGTGCGGAGGCCCAAATAGCCTTTTGGAGCTGGGAGATGGTGAGCGTCTCCAGGCTTTTTTTTAACGCTTTCAGTTGCGTTTCTCAGTTTACCAATCACTTTGCCTTTTTCAGAGAAAATATGTAAGAACGCATAATGCCCTAAATGAGCACCCTTGATCACATTCACTCTCAATTCCTCTTTTAAAGCACCTGTCCTTAATAATGGTGCCCTCCTTCCCTTCTCATGTTTTTTTCTATGTCAGCGAGTAGTTATCAGACTTGCCATTCCACTGATCAGTAGGCATTCCGTGCCTTTCGGCGTTTAGAAAGTGTGAGGCAGACGTACGTGTGACTGGGCCGAGGAGCAAGAAAGACAGGAGATAAGTGAACGAGACAAAAGTCTGCCGGATAGATACTGCCAGCGGCCCTTGCTTGGAAAAGGAGAGTGAACTGCACATACACGAAAAGAGGCGATGGGGTAGCGCGACCGCTAACATTGTCTATTGAACATTGTCCAACCCCATCTGTTTAGAGCGCAGCTCTTTGGCGCCCGTTCCTGGGTTTCGCGTCGTCGTTCGCGTCTGCCTCGTAACCAGCTCCGCCCTCCTTTCATCCCCCCAGTTCGAGCCGGCGCTTCGGCAACCGGAGCCTCGCAGGAAGAGGGTTACGATCAGCGGTGAACGATGGGGGCAGGAGCGCGCGCAGCAACCGGAGAACACGAGGAAAGGAAAGGAGGGGTGGCCGGAGGCAGCGCTAGCAGCGACCAAGGAGGATATATAGAACTTGCTGGAGTGGAAGCCGCCTATACGCTCCTATGCTGGAGAGTGAAGCCTTGGCGGCCATCTTGCCAGTGGCAAAAAGCAGCAGTACGCAACCGCGCTCGTACTTCTTCGCGCTGCCTATGAAGTTGCGCGCGTTTACAAAACAATGAAAGCAAGCGGTTGTGGTTGTAAATGTTTATTTCCATCCATCAGCAGCCAACTGGCATGTAGAAAGCAGTTAGCCTGCACAAATGTTAAGGAAAAAAAGCTTAATAATCAGACGCACAGTAAAAATAATGATGAAAGGCACTCTACTGGTGATTGAAGATAATCACCCTTGACAGAACTGGTCTAACTTTAATCTTGATCAATTCCTGGTTTCGTTCCTTCATCATGTGGTGTATCCTAACTTTCACGTATTCTTCAACGATTTGTTTTGCACAAATTGTAGTTATGATTGTCAAGCGGGTCGAAATCAAGGAAGTGCTCCTCCTGTTCCTAGTACCACTTTGTTTTTAAAGACACACCCAGGACTTCCAAGATAAGGTGTTTTGCCCTTGCCTGCACCATTGTAATGGCATTACATTCCGCCTGCAGCCGTCGCAGCCCCTTCTCAACTGCTTCACACAGGCCAATGACGTCTTGTGACGGCGGAACAAGACCACCTCGGATCTTCTGCTTAATTAAAGGTGCAAGCTCATCGGAATGCAGGGCTATGATGCACTGATCACATGTTGTCGTTGTACTAACTTTTCGCACAACTAAGCCTGCTATATATGGCACCACGGCATCGAAAAAAGCAGAAAGACTTTCGGACCAGTTAATGCGATGTGTGTAGTCGTGGTCATCGGGCAGAAGAACTGATGACCAGTGCATGTCAGTGACAGTGCTTTTTACATCTACCATGGTTACAGTAGTGGTTGAATTCAAGATGGAGACGTTGTCTTGGGAGCAGTTTTCAGAATTGGAAGACGTCTCTTCCGTCTGAACGAACAGACGCTTGTATGCAGCCATAAACTGCGCAGCTGTTGGATTATTGTCATGACCTCCTCGTCCACGTATAAACTCAAAGAAGTTCTCGGCATGATCTTGACTGAGTTTGTGGGTCAGCAAGTATTTCAGTTGATCCTGGCCGACAAGCTCGTCGAACATTCTTTTGGTGCCAATTGCCTTGCATATCAAAAAGCCAAAAAACCCAGTTTTGTTTAGTCCTTCTGTAACTGGACGTCCTGCCGGGTCTCTCAGCCCGTTTATGTAGCCAGGGTCTCCGAAAAGAATGGCTTCCAGCAGGCTTTATTCTGCTTACGAAGAGGTGCCTTATAAGACCTTCCTAATGGGTTCCTAGAGTTCATGATGTCAAACAAGTGATCAAAAATTCTAATAAAGTTTGATGTTGTGCTGGCACCTTTGAATTGTGGCAGCTTGAGCACTTGTTCGCAGAAGTTCAAGGCATCGGCAACTGAGGCACTCAGTGCTTGTACAGCATATCGGACCTTCATTGTTTGCTATTCCCACTGAACGTGGACCTTTGTGAGTTTGATGCCAAGCCGCAACCCCTCTCCACGTTGCAAAGCCTCCAATGCTACTGCATAAGTCCACTTCACATGCTTTTCTTCAGCGTCGATGAGGTGGCTTACGGTTGTCAATGAGTTGCGGATGAGCTTAATCATATGGAAGGCATCTAAAATAACGTGAAAATTTTTAGTGCAATCAGCTGGGTCGACAAAGCTTGTAATAAACCCAACAGAGTCCGGTCGAAGCTGAGCACCTAAACACTTAGCCATAGTGAAGTTCGATGAGGCACCGTCTGTAAGAGAGACAACTTCAGCCTGAACTGATGCAAGCTTCTCAATACATTGTTTTGTCAGCTCCGCCTTCTCCACTCCAGTGAGTGTGTCAATTAGAAAGTGTGCGACTGGCATCTTGAATCTGATGTTTATACCAACAATCATGAAGACACACATTTCTGGCTTCGGGGAGACAGAAATAGAGCAAAAGCAGAAAAATAGCGCTCACAGCACACTTTTTTTCCACGAACACAATTCTCCAGCACGACACTAAAACAAAAACAAAAAAAAAATCACTAGCGTCAAGAAGCTCAGACGTTTCCTTCCATTTGCTTCCATCCACTATCCGACAAGAGCCTTCGTCGACTCATTTCGGCAGCCGTATTTATGCCCGAACACTTCTCACGTGAGAAAGGCGAATAATTTTGTCTAGCGTGTCATGGTTTAACATCCTCAAGTAATACTCACGGGCTTCTGTAGGTGCTGCGAAAAAGCAGGAAACACAGAACGCACACTTCCCGCGCGCAGCCGCGTCGTCTGCACGCTGAAGTCAAAGCACTCGCGGGCGCGAAGTCTACGGAGAACAGGCGATCTCCATCTCTTGCATGCCATCTTTCAAGGCGAACGGCCCGCTCCCACAGGCTCCTCAGCTCGATATCTTTTGGAAACTTGACAGTAATTTCGGGACTATTATTTGTTGCACACATTTGCCACATCAGTTTGCGCCACTCGGCAACGCGCGCGTAGGGCTCAATTGAACACCTTTTCGTGCACTTACAGGTGGAATGTGAGGCCACAACCCTTCTTCAGTCTGTTTGTACATCCGTAGGCAACGCAAGAGGCAACCATTATCAAACTGTTGGTGTTTGCATGCTCGTCGCGTCAGCTTGCACTCAAACAGCGCGCGAAAGCAGTAGCGCGAGCCGGCGTCGAACGCGCTTTCTGCCACTGGCAAGATGGCGACGGCCGGCTTCACGTGACGAGCGCCCCCTCCACTCCAGCAAGTTCTATATATCCTCCTTGGCAGCGACTGACTGATGCCGCTAGCGAGTCAAGACAACGTGACTGCGTAGAACACCGTCGCCGCCATGCAGAAAGAGGAGGGGGTCCCCCTCTTCCTGCGTGGCGGCGAGGGTGCCCTCCGGTTGCCGAAACGCCGGCTCGCTGTCAGCGGATCACGGTGCGTGCATCCCGTTCTCACTCGCTAGTGGCATCAGTTAGTCTCGCAACGTTCTTATGGGCCCACGCGCTGCTTCCCGCAACCTTCCGATAACTTGTACCACATGCAAAACTAATCTATAAACTTGAACGAATTGGTCTACCTAAATTTGTAGTCACGTGGGTGTCGTCATATCTCACCAACCGTGTACAGTTTGTTAACATTGATAGTTATCACTCAAATCTATTACCAGTTACCTCAGGCGTTCCACAAGGAAGTGTACTAGGGCTGTTGCTATTTCTCATTTATATAAATGATATCGTTACTGTCATATCTGAACCAGTCCAAATCAGGCTCTTTGCTGATGATTGCATTTTGTTCAACGAAATAAATAGCCCTAAAGATCAAATTCTCCTCAACTCTAACCTCCAGAAAATTCACACATGGTGCGGTAGTTGGGATATGCAGCTTAATGCCGCAAAATCTGTTTTTATGAAAATAACCAACAAAAAACTAGTACATTCATTTCCATACACCCTCCCATCGCATCCTCTTGTAGAAGTTACAGAATATAAGTACCTTGGTGTTACCATAACTAACAATCTAAGTTGGAACAGTCATATTGCCAATACATGCTCATCCTCCTACAGAAAACATGGCCTTCTTCGCCACAAACTTAAAAATGTCCCTGCCAAGGTAAAGCAGTTAGCATACTACAGCCTCATCAGACCCAAACTAGAGTATGCTTGTACAGTCTGGGATCCTTACACCAAGAAGAATATTGTGGCATTGGAGGCTATCCAGCGGAAAGCCGTACGCTTCATGTTTTCAAAGTACCGCACATCTGACTCTCCCTCCATTTTAATGAATGAGAACATCCCACAATTGCAAATACGAAGAAAAATTCAGAGACTAAAGTATCTATTTTTGCTAAAAAACAACAAACTTGCTATGAGCCCTGAACCTTACCTTACGCCCCTTACAACACGTCCAACAAGACATCATCATGCACAATGTGTAACTCCGTATCAAGCCAAAATCAATGCATTTAAGTATTCTTTTTTCCCTCATACTGTTGAAGAATGGAACAAGCTGCCTTCTGATGTAACAATGTCCATTGAATCTATTGATAAATTGCTGGTGTTTTAACCATAGTCGTGTTTCATATTGGTGTATATTTTCTTGTTAGTGTTGAACATGTCTTATCGTAATTTGCTTGTCACTTGTGTTATGTTACTTTTGATGAATTCATATTTTATTGCATTGTATTCTTTTCGCCCCTCCTGCTAGGGCCCAGTTAGGGCCTGCAGTATTTGGTAAATAAATAAAATAAATAAACTCAATTCCTCTCTTCTTTTCTCCGACCACAAAGCTTCTTTCATGATAGCCAAGAACTGTTACTTGAGCGTTTCTTGATGGAATATGTGTGAAAAATAAAAAAAAAAGTCTGTAATTGTACACACGTGTCTAGCTCGAAACCTTTGCCTCAATCTATCGAAAAGGTGAAACAGCTGATAAGCTGCGCTCAAATTTCGCATTAGGAAGTAACGTAATCGTGGGCAATTGTTTTGTGAAGATAAAGTAGACTCTGCACAACAGTGGTGCCATCAATGGCTGAAACATCTTAGCCAGAATTTTGACATATAACAGGTGCTATGGCTATGACATTGCAGTCCCGCCTACCTCCATTGTTTGTGCCTGCCAATGCCTGGCCTTGCTCGAAGCTAATTAACTGCAGTTAATTGGCCACAGAGAACCCTAAAATTGGGTACAAAGACAGGTCTCCCTCTCAAATTGGTCTGTTCCTGAAATGTCATAAATACCAAAACATATGGAAGCAGTCAAGTTATAAACAGTTCCCAACTGCTGTCTTTACTGCATTAAGCTATAGAAACTAGTTCACAGTGTTCAACTTACGCTCATTTCATACACCTGCTAATCACAGCCTAGGTTGATTTCAGCAGCTAGATGTGTCACCTTGTTGCCATGGTTACTGTCACATTCCAGGCTTGTGAATTTTACCCTTAAATTATGCAAAATGCACCCTTAAAGCAAGTTTCTTTGCAAAACAACCTGTCTGCAGGTGCCCACATAACATATTTACCCTCCTCCTTTCCCCCACCAATTTTTTTTATTTTTACAGAGCAATGTGGGCTGCGGAGCCTGTGATCCCAGACAGGGCTGTCTACACTTTTGGCACCCTGACGCTGCTTGTTCTGGCGGGGGCCCTAGTGATCCTGGGCTATGCTGCCTACGTCAAGCTTTCCTAACTCCATCAGGCTATGCTGCCCATGTCAGGCTTTCGTGTGAGTGACACAACGTACTCTGTCCTCTGAACACTTTACTACTGTAACAAAAATGGCTAGCAAGCAGAAAAACAGCTGATGTAACGAAGCAAATGTCATGACCCCAACCATTTATGGCAAGGTAGACCAACAGAAAGCATTGTACTGTAAAAGAAGAGCAGCAGTGGTCCACCTTTAAGTATAATTGCCCATAAATCATGACATATGACAGACAGACTTCTCTGCTGTAAAGGCATGCTGTTGCACTTGTTTCAATGACTTAGACATGGTAAGGTGCCATAAAAACCAAAGCATATTTACATGCCTTAAAGTCGATTAGCATGCCACACTTTCATGCTACTAATCTCCTGGTAATTCTGATATGTTCTTGATGGGAGAACCGTAAAGTAACAATACTCAGCTTAAATTCATTTTTTCTTGGTACTGATATCAAGCACTGCTGAAGTCAAAACTGTCAATGCATTTGCTAAACAGCTTAAATTATGGCCAAAAGTGCATGATAAATTATTGTGGTTTTGTACTCTGCTTACAGTGCATTATTAGCTAATGTGTGCTGAGCTGAACTAGAAATAAATGAGCCTGCTTCCATGTTGTTCTCCTCTAAAGGCAAAAATAAAGTCTTATTTACAATAATGTTCACTTGAACTTTCAGTGTAAATCCTGTAATTTTGTACAAGGGTTCTGCAATGCTGAAAAACACAATGCATTTGTTTGAAATAAATCAAACCTTAAATGCATGAAAAAAAAAAAAGCAAGACACATATCGGCAAGAATATGCCGAGGCATACCATTATTATAACTAATTATGAAACCTAAACTAATACTCTGCTTTCCTTTACATTGCAGAACATCCATCGACTTGGGTAAAATGGGACGTTAAATAAAGACATCACTGCAAGACTGCAATCCAGCATAACTTTCTTGAAACAACACACCTATGATACCGGCCTACACCCCCATAAAACCAACATATCCTTATAACACAAGTGTTCAATGTACATCAGTCCATGAACATAACGTACAGGTGCAAATTGTGCAGGATTCAAACTGGCCCACAGCACAAGGCAACAGAAGTGGAGTCAAGTCAATCTTGTTCGTGCAGTAACTCGTCCATCAAACTCCAAAGCACTACTTCCAAGCTGCTCTCAGTGCTTTTCTTGCAGAAAACCGCTTGCTGATGTATGAAACTAGGATAAGTATTGTAAGCACAACAGATATCAGCACGTGGTCAAAGTCATCTTTCAAGATGTCAAATGTTTTAGACGGTGCCACTCTAGTATAGAAAATATCCAGCCCATAGGCAACTACCAGGCAGGTGGATTCCAGTCCTGATGCAGCTGTTGCAAAGCCTGCCACTCTTGCGACAGACTGGTTGTAATTTACTATGTGTTCTGAGTTGATGGGAAGTTCGGGCATGTAGGGTATAAGGCCTTCTTCGCGGTGCAGAGCTGTTGGTGTGATGGGTCTTCGTGGATCCAGGAGTGCCTTTGGTAGTTCTAGGATGGCTCCAGATGGCAAAGCTAACAGAACGTGCTTGCTTGTGATTCCTTTTTCAGTGACAGTGTCACTCATGGCATCTATTGAGCTTGGGAACACATAACTCTGATGTTCCACAATAGCTCCCGGTCGAGAGTTGAAAGATGAGAAGGCAGAAGTGTTGCTTTGAGTTGCCCCTTCATAGAGCTCGATCACTGAAATTTCGGTGCGACGAGATTTTTCATTGTGGTAGCAGTAAACAACCCAGTTTTCTGAGTGCACTAAATGCAAAGGGCCCCTAGCCCTCTTGTGGTTGGCTGAGTAAATGAACGCACCAGTGACGACATCAACTAGGTGCACAGTGACACTTGCCACCTTGTGTACACTGTCAGTACCTTCAGTTACAACAGCAACTAGATTCGGGTTCAGATACTTGTAGAGAACACTGCGATCTCCCATAACGCGGCCTTGGGAATGCACATGCTCCAGTGGATTGCGTGTCGCAAGTTGTGTAATCTTCTGCCCATCACTCTGAACAAATGCAGTCCAAACTGTCTCCACAGCAAGCTTGTTGGGCGTAGATGGTCTTAGACTATATCCCACAAGATATCCAGTGGAAACGTCAGCAGTAAAGAGGTATTGGGTGTTACGATGTTCATAAACAAGCTTTGCAGATGATTGTGGGTAGGAATGAACAACAAGTTCACTGTCTAGAAGGATGAGGCCTCTCGTGTATTCATCATCAAGGAATGGTAGAGACGACGCCTGCTGAACACGGTAAGAAAGTTCCTGCTCGTCCAGGATAGCCCCTGTTATGGGGTTCACTGACACCAAATAACCATTGCCGGAGCCGTGCTTTCCCAGCACCGTACAGCGGGGTGGGTGCGGATAATGAGCAGTAGTTCGCTGGATAAAGATAGGCAGCTTTTTAGTGCCAGCGCTGCTAACAGGGTGCAAGTGTACAAAGTGCTGGCTCCATACTATCTGCCCATTGCGGTTGTCGAGAGCAAACAGCTTCTGGGCTGCAGTGCTCATCAATATGACTTTGTTGAAGCCAAACTTGTCCCGTGTAAGATCCCGTGAGGATGGACCTGCTTCCGGTTGGCCTATAGTTCCACTAAGGCTAGCAACTAAGCCTAGAAGCAAGCTCTGCAACTGGCACAGCTGCATCGTGATACGTGTCGCAAACATGGCCAGGATGTTGGCATTTCCATCTCCAAATTCCTGCTCAATCTTTGCATCAGTTTCCGACAGAGGCAAGTCAATAAACTGTGCTTCAAGAACAGATGCCAGGGCCTCCTCACGCGTCCACATCAGGCGGCCTTGCTGGTGGAACAGCAGCACAGCATCATCCTCAGTAACCACAAGGGTCTTGTAGGCAGGTTTCAGATCCTTCAGCAGGAAAGGCAGCAGGTGCACGCTGGCGGAATTTGCCGTAGAGGGCGGAATCGCAAATTGGCCCTCGAAATCTGCTCGTTGCTGCCAGCTGCCTCCCAACTCATAGAGAAAAATTTTGCTGACACCGTTCTCCGTTTGCTCCACGACGCCCAAGGAGGGGGTTTCGCCACGTTCGTCAGTGCTCGCCATACCGAGCGCGTTGCGAACAGCTTGCCACCCATCACCCATGCTCACGAGATGAGTAGCATTCGGGAACATCTGCGCAAGCCTCACGCCCGCCTTCGTTATCCGCAACACTGCGAAACCGCCGCGCTTAGGCATACGCAACGCCAGGTACGAATCTTCTTGCGGGTAGGTCGGACCTTCGATTGGCTGGAGGACTGGAGCAGAAGTTGGTTCATCAAGCTGGATACCAAGAGAGGACAGCGGGACGTCGCGGAAAGCAGTCGACTCGCCTAGGGCCATGACTCGAACCGTGGACACCACCGGGTCAAAACATGCCAAGTATTTATGTTCCACAAGCTGGCAGTCAGTCCGGTCAGTAATCCACGGTGCTGAAACTACGGGAGATGTTTTCATTTCGCCGTTCCGGAGGTTGTAGACAATTGCGAGCACGTGGGAGCCGGGGTGTATTTCGACTGCAGTGAGCTCCCTCGCGTGAGAGTTCACATCATACCTGACCAGCGGTGCAGAGCTGCGCGGGAGGGTTTTCTCCCACTGAAGAACTCCAGTGTGAGCGTCCCAGGAACGCACGTACGGCGCGTCGCCCGAAACGGTGATGAGATCACCGGCAGATGAGACGGTGTGAATGTTTCCATCTTGCTCGAGCACTTGCCTCCATATCAAGGCTCCGTTGCGGGTGCTCAAAGAGGCCAGTACATTCTTCTCGGTGGCAACCACGACGCGTTGACTGGGGCCCGCTGAGCCGGGATCGACGTGCACGTACAGAGGCTTTCCGATGAATCGCTGCCGCCAGTCCAACTTTCCTGCTTGATCTTCGTACAAAGCATGTGCGCCGAATTCCCTCTGCTGTAATGTCGAGAGAGCAACTAGAACGGCTACAAGAGCCTGGGAAAGCATTTGGTACGTACTTCCCATCACCGAAGGTACACTAAGTGCAGAAAACTGCAAGGAAATCATTCATAGCTTTCAACGTGCATTACCGCAGTACTACAGCCGGGTGTACTAAGTCGACGGGAACCGGCAAATTAACAACGCTGTGAAACAACGATGGTAATTTCGACGGGAAATGTTTTTAGCGGCACTAGCACTGCATTTTAAAGCATTATTGTGGCATAATGTTTTTATTAACATGCTATGAACAGAAATAATTATAAAAAATTTGTAACTTAATTTTTAACTTCATAATAGTAGCGCTGCAATCGTTTGCGATGCCGACGCCGGGGCCCCGTAAAAGAGCAGACGTAGCAGACGCCCATGAAATGCGCAGTTTGTGCGGTCGCGCCTTGTTTTTTCGTGAATTCCAATCGCAGAACTGGAGCAGCGCGCACGCTCCATCACAGAACGCCTCAATCCGGCGGAGAGCACGTTCCCAGACTCTGCGTTTCGAATACTCTTGCTCTGGCCGGAGCAAGTAGGTGGCGCTCGTGAGCAAACGGAGGCGGAGAAAGTACCCATCATTCCTTGCACTTGCCCGCGCTTTTCGTGCGCTCGCGTCGTCTGCTTTGCAAGCCTGCAGCCTTTCTTCCCTTTGATATGGAGGTTACACCAGCCGTTTACGCAATTATATCCTCCTTGCTCGAACAGCCGAGCGCGGACACACACGGTAAGACTCCTTCAGCATTTTCTTTAATATGGAAGAAAACTTCGGTTCACGTACCGAATGTTTGCAGTCTTCCAGAGCCGAGCTGTAACGTGCGCGGCTTTGAGTTTACACGGACGATGGACATATAAATAGTTGATTCTTGATTCTTCGACAGATGAGTCGGAACTGCTGCTCTCCGACTCGCTGTCCTCAAGCAAAGCGAGCGCAAGAGCGCGACGCGAATCACCATCCATGGCGGCGGCAAATACTGATCGTCTGCTATGGAGCGGCGCGTTGTCTCTGAAGCCAACGCGGCGAGCCACCGGAAATGGATGCGCTAGCTAGCGCATGCGCAAGCGTCGCTCGGAAAGTCACGTCACGCAAACTTCCGGTCGGTTCCCCCGATTTCGGCGGAGCAGTTTTGATTGCTCCGCGGAGCGACCCTTGCTCGGCAATTGCTCCCGTTCTGCGTTTGGAAGACGCGATCCGTGTTCCGGATCTGCGTTTGGAAGATAATTGCTCCGAAAGGAGCAGAAAACGTTGCTCTGGAAGTGCTCCTGCTCTGCGATTGGAATTCACCATTTGTAATGCATTTTCGCAGGCCAAATGTGCACATTTACTGCGAGGTACACCGTAATGGAGAATTCCAGATGAAATTCCACCACCTGTAGTATTTTAACGCCGATTGAAATCATCCTTTCTATAAAATCTTTTGCACCCAATGTACGACGCCGGGCACTCGGAGCATATGTGGTTCGAGCCAATAATTACCGAAAAAAAAAAAAATCGTCAGGAGAGACGGGGGGGGGGGGGGGGGGGGGGGGTGATTACCGGTGCTGAGGCTCCGGCCCCCCCTCCCCCTTTTTTTTTTGTTTTCTGTGAATATGAAACTAGATTTTTGTTACGATTTTGGGCACAGCGTATATATTGCTCTTTATTTTTATTTTACATACCCTGTCCTTTCTCCCTGTCGCTCACCTGTTTGCTTTCCTCTACCGCTTCCTCACTATCTTTTTATTTCCGCCGCCCTAGTTCAGGTGCTTCAGATAGCAGATAGCGGGACTGGCAAACATCTTTTCCTTCGTTTTGGATATATAACAAAATAACCACATACTACTACTACTACATTTTGGGTGTACTGTAGTCGTGCCTGAAAGTTCTCTTTCTTCTTTCGTTACATGCAGTGACTGCTATTCGGAGCTCGTTACAAGTTACAAACTGACCGGCGCACGTTGCAGATGTTTGCACAAGCGCTTAGGGCCCATGGATGGTAATGCCAGGTGTCAATGCTATATATTGATACCATTCAGTGCCGCATCAGACATGAAGGCACGTCAGTATTTGTAGCTCCTAACTACATAAGAGTAATTATGTTTCCGGGCAGGTGTGTCAAATATTTTCACACATTCATTTTTTTTATTGTGAAAAAAAAAAAAAAGCAATGTGCAAATCTTATGGGACAAGCTGGCATTTGAAGCTCGTAACCACATAATAGCAACTATATTCTTAGTCAGGTGTGTCGCAGATTTGCGCACATTGCTTGGATAAAGCTAAGTACACAGAACTATTTGATAGTTCACAGAACCTTTCATACGGCTTCATTTTGGGATTCGGGCCTTATCCTTCAAAATACAAATAAAAAGGCGCTTCATATACATTTTAGGTAATAAAAATAACCCGAAAATAGAGCATTATTTCACTAAATGAAATTTTTCGGCTCGCAGACCCTTGTAGCAGGCCAAGGTTCACGATCTAATTGCCTTTCGTTAGATATATACCATTATCACAAATTAAAAGGAGCTCTTAAGCACCCGCCTAGAACACTTCGACCCTGCATTTAGCCGAAAAGCTTCCTTTCGTGCGTTTTTACCTCAAGCATCCAACTGCAGTACCCGCTTTCTATTTAATTGATGCTGCTTATTGTTTGCGAGAGTCACGAGTTCCAGCTTTTCGAGAGCAATAGCTTTTTAATTATTGTTATTATAGGGGCCTCTCTTTGTGGTTGAGGCTTTCACAGTTAAATGAGATTACTGCACCTGTCCTTCCTAAAGGGAAGCGGGAACCAGGAATTTTGCACGTATTCTGGGTAAGCACTTTTTGATGTAATTGTTTCACGATTTACAAAATTTACAATCAATATAGTCTTCTCCTTCTTGGCCAGGCTTGTGGTTTTTGCTCTTCATTGTTAAAAACACACCCCATTGTGTTTCAATGGCAGTCTTGACTACTCGCTGTGAGACAGAGTTTAGGAGCAAACTGTTGCTACTCATCGGAATATTAGACAATTTCTATGAATATGTTCATAAAAATAGCTTCTAATATTTCGCATTTGCCACATTTGCCTCTTGGCAGGCAAAGTGAAAGCGTGGGACTCCTCCATGGATGTATGCGTACCGCCACACCACAGACGGGTCAGATGAAACGAAGGTGTCGAGGGCATTTTGAAGGGGGAGGTCCCAGGAGGTGAACCAGAGGTGGTAACATGGCTGTGTGGCATTGTGTCATGCAATATTGTATATTTGTGTAGATGTGTACCGGCATGAATGAAATTTGCCAAATGTATGAAGAAGCAGCAGGTGTGCGATGTAGAAGAAGAAGCTACTTCAGCGCCATACTCGTGCATATGTAACTCGTTCCAACTAAGCTACGAAAGGGCGTAGTAAAGCTTTGCTTTCAAACGCATCGCATTTGTTTCTGTGTGTGTGTGTGCGTGCGTGCGTGTGTGTGTGTGTGTGTGTGTGTGTGTGTGTGTGTGTGTGTGTGTGTGTGTGTGTGTGTGTGTGTGTGTGTGTGTGTGTGTGTGTGTGTGTGTGTGTGTGTGTGTGTGTGTGTGTGTGTGTGTGTGTGTGTGTGTGTGTGTGTGTGTGTGTGTGTGTGTGTGTGTGTGTGTGTGTGTGTGAATTTTGACTAATCGGCGCGAACGGCGGTTGGGTTTGGGGGCATGGTTCGGGGTTGACTGGCATGCCCACACCACGTGGAAGATGTCCGAAGACTTCTCCGCACAGTGCGGGCATTTGCCTGTACAGGCAGGATCTTAAAACTGCCGGGCACAGCAGCGTTTTGGCGTAAAGGCGGAGGAGTGTGCGTTCCTCCACCTTTGTAAGGCCCTTACAAGGCTAAGGATAAATTGCATGACCGAATTGAAATAATTCAGTAATTTCTCGAAAAATGAGAGCCGTATTGGGTCAAGCTGACCTTAGAGACGTCTAAAATGCTTTGACAAGTACACGATGATGAAAGGCAGTAAGTACTAGCAATGTTTTAAGACGTCCAGTGATATGGAAGACCTGCCGCTAGCAAAACCCGAGATAAAATCACCTTAGTAAAGCACAGATCTGGGCGAGTTGGTATGCATTCATACTGGGAAACAAAGGCGGAACAAGGACGAGATGAGCGCTTGTCTCGTCCTTGTCCCGCCTTTGTTGCGCTGTTCAAAAGTGTGAAAGTAATCTTACTCCATTCCGCTCCAGCGGATCAAAAATGGCTTCCGGACCAGCTTCCATCAGCAACAGGAATGCTCCGACGATGCACTGCTGTAAATTGAGAAAGCTGGGAGTGAAAGCAGGGTGACAATTTCGAAGGCTATGCTGCTTCATTATATAAAAGGAATGTCTTTTTTTTTTTTTTTCAGCAACCAGCGGTAAAAATGCATCTCCCACGTATGACCACCAAGCTACATACTTCTGCCCTCCAGAAGGCTGCGCCCACTATCACCTTTTCAACTCCAACCCCTAGATGCAAACCCTGCTCCACAACTTGCTAGGATAGTGCACCAGCTACGCAAGACTGGCCGAAGTTTACACGCGGAGCCCCCGAGAAACCCCGGGATATCGCATGTCCTTTCCAGTCCCGATCTTAAACTGTCCACGCTCTAATATCAGAATAGCACTTTTCCTACTGCGTGCACGTACGCTGAGTGGCAGGCTATCTAGAGTTCATTATACATGCACAACGCGACAAAATTGTCATAGATACAGCCATTATAACATTGAGATTATCATTTAGGATTACATATCTCATACAATTCTCGACGTCTGATCCGTCATCTTTGTTCTACGCAACTTATTTAGTCACTTTTCACACATTTTTAGGACAGTAACCTGATTTCAGCCTCACAATGCGATGTTGAGGTGACGTTGAGCGAGGTCGCTAGTGGTCTGTAGGATCAGAGGTGGAACTAAAGCCTAACAGAAAAACGCGAACAAGGAAGACAACAGGACACGAGGCTAGCTAATAACTGATTTTTAATCAAGGGCGCAAAAGAATATAAAAGCGAAAGGGAGAGGGAGCGAGGGGCGGTAACACGAAACACACTTATTCATGATGAAATAGATGAAGTCAACGCCACGGGATAAAAGCCAAGTAAAGCACAACAAGAAAACGAGTGGACGCCGGTGGTGTAAAGGGCCAACCCGAAGGTAAACCACCCGCGTTCACTCGTTTTGTTCATCGGTGTTCACTTGTCTTCTTGTTGTGTTTTATTTTGCTTTTTGCTTTTATCCCGTAGTGTTACCTTCATCTATTTCATAATGACTGAGTGTGCTTCGTGTTACCGCCCCTCGCTTCCTCTCCCATTCGCCTTTATATTCTTTCGCGCCCTTGATTAAATATCAGTATAGTCAGCCTCGTGTCCTGTCGTCTTCTTTGGGCGTGTTTTTGATATGAACCAACTAGTTCAGATCCAAATTGGTTTGTAGAGTGAGGCGAGGGAGCCTGAGGAGACCTCACTCAACCTCAACCAGAATGAAAAGGTTGATGTTTGAAGGAAATTACCGGATCGCATTTTACTTTGAGGTGTGGTCCAGGACTTCGAGGCCATATATGCCCATGTCTAGTAGAGATTAACACGTACCGGCTAGGGACTAATATAGGACGAACCCAGGTCCCCTGACACTGAATTTGTGTCGCATATGTCACATGTAGCAATATCCCCTATACGTCGCCAAACCTCATGGGTTGTAGGGCCGAAGCAGGTCATTGTAGGCAGTAGACGTGCCAGTACGGCGACGGAAAGGATAAACATCGTTGAAAGAGGCGGGACGCTTTGTGCCGCGCTTGAAGTATATTAACCCCAGCCGGGGTTCTCATCCATGATTCCAAGGCTTAGCAACTGTGCTGGCCCGTACTACCAATCAAGCAGCACACGCATGCAAGCAATACATGCGTGTTCTGGCTCGTATACTATCAATCAAGGAAGGAGGACGGAGGGAGGCTGCTCCTGACCCTTATCGGGCTAGGACAGGTAGGTCACCGCCGCTTGCGGCGGGGGCTAGCCTGTCACCGAATTATTATCTGTTGTAGGCGGTGGTGGACGACGGCTGTTGCGGCTAGCATCTTTCTCTCCCTCTTCTTTTTCTTTCTTCTCTATTTTCTTTTCCGTCCGCACGAGGCAGCGGAGGTGGCTCAGCTGCAGAGCCAGTAGCAGGCCCGTGCATTTGCTCTTCCTTCATATAGCCACAACAACTACCAATCAAGGCTTTTTTTCTTTCGTTTTGGAGGGAAGGGAAGGGGGAGGAGGGAGGGGGCTGACCAGCCATTTCT
The DNA here is from genome assembly GCF_055883805.1 of Amblyomma maculatum. Taxonomy (NCBI): domain Eukaryota; kingdom Metazoa; phylum Arthropoda; class Arachnida; order Ixodida; family Ixodidae; genus Amblyomma; species Amblyomma maculatum. The sequence goes on from NC_139347.1 coordinate 10,501,065, forward strand.
TCCATGAGGCAAGGCGCCTGTTGGAATGAAACGAGGTTTTGGCTATGTAATGTTCTAGCATCGTCAGATCACGTTATGCAGCTTAGAGTATTCTCCACAAAATGAAAACTGGCCGATTGAGTGCAAAAGGTGGGTTTGGGGGTATTAGCTTGATCGTATTGGGCAATCACAACCTGACCCCTGTTTAGGCGTTTGTGTGAATGTGGGCATACGCGTGGTTTTCCGCGAGTGCCTAAAAGTGCGTGGCTTACGATAAGAGTATGGGGAGGAAGGACGCATTTAGTTCAGACCCTCTTTCTTTTCAAGTATGCGGTACCCGGCCTTTTCCACAATCGTGGAGAGATCCCTTGCAGAACAAAACGGAAAAATACACTATTTAAGAGGTTTTAAACCTTGCGTTCTCAATAACAGCAGGGGATTTTAGCGCCATACTAAAACTCCTAGGCACGGCACCGCTGCGAAGATAAACAAAATTAGCAGACATCTAGCTGCTCTTAAATTGATTAAGATGTTCGAAAGCAGTGTTTGGCATGGTTTGGTATGATTTTGCTTGGTGGTTTTAACGTTTGGTGAAGTTTTAAATGTCTTTAGTTATTAACAACAATAACTGGTTTACAGGAAAGGAAAGCCGCAGTAGCTGCCAAACGTTTTCCGTGGACACCTGAACCGTGCCGTAAGGGAGAAGAAAGCGGAAAAAGAGGAAGAGGAGCCGCAATGGAGGGCTGCGGAGTACTTTTGACCACCTGGGGATGTTAACGTGCACTGACATCGCACAGCACACGGACGCCTCTCCGTTTCGCCTCCATCGAAACGCAGCCGCCAGCGGAAGGGTTCGAACCCGGGTACTCCAGCACAGTAGTCGGGCACCCTGACCTCTGCGCCACCGCGGCGGGGCCTTTGCGCTGCCTGACAATATTGCTACGAAGACGAAGAAGCGGGCTGTGGCGCGAGGCGGAGTGCTTGCGCTAGGCCCGCTGGGCATCAAAGCATGTTTCATCGTCGTATCATCACGTCGTTCTGTTTCTGTTGTGTCGCCGTGTTCCATCGCTTGTTATGCCACCACGTAACAATACGTTTAGTGGGTTTGTGTTTTGGGGATAAAGAAAGGCACTCTTTCTGTCTCTCTTCTTGGTGGCCACCCACGCATACAATTCATCATCGTCATCAGCCGGACTATACCTACTGCAGGGTTCAGGCCTTCCCTGTTTTCCTCCAATTAACCCGGTCCTGTGCTAGCTGCGTCCACTTGACTCCTGCGAATTTCATAGCCTCATCCACCCACCTAATTTCCTGCCGACACCTGCATACAATTGCATACAATTAACGGTACTTAATTGTAGGTACATATGGCGTTGGCTCGAAGCCGTATTGCAAATTAGCCTTTAGTTTGACTAGCAGATAGATGCTGAATGGGAAGCGAAATGGTATGATGCCACGCTAAACGCTGCGTAATGGACGGTTACGTCACAATGTTGATACGATATCAAGCTATGCTTTTGTTGCCACTTGCTGACCCTTCTTTCCACGCTATGAATGAGCTAGGTAATGCTCTAGCAAGAAAGAAAAAAAAAAAAACACGTCACAAATGACGCATTTCCCAGCAGGAGTTTATTTCATTGCATTCTATGCGAGCTCCGCGCCTGAACCTCGGTCATTGCGCCTTATTTCCATTCCTCAAAATCCACCTTTCACCTCCCAACTTGTGCTAAAAATAAAATTAAGTATGTTTTCCCTTCACAAAAGCCGGCAGATGAGCCCCCAGCTTTTCGCATCCATGGAAACAGATAAAGATCGTCACAAACTCATGTGCACGAAGGGATAAAGCTGCTGTGGGCTTGTAACAATGACCTTCTGTGGATGAACTGGGACCCACACCACAAAGTCAAATCGATTGAATAGCGTCGGCAATAACTGAATACTGGAATTCACTGCTCTCGGCGGTTATGCTTTACACTAAACTCGCGACTGATGAATTGGTGTGGTTTGTGGGGTTTAACGTCCCGAAGCAACTCAGGCTATGAGAGACGCCGTAGTGGAGGACTCCGGAAATTTCGACCACCTGGAGTTCTTTAACGTGCACTGACATCCGGTCATCTAAATTAGTGATAATATGCAAGCAATGGAGCACAACAACAACAAAATAGAGTACTTTGAACTTTATTGTAAAATAATCAGGATAAGGTTTTCGCCTCAGAGGCGATGCCACAACCTGAAAGGAAACGGATATTGCAGACATCATTTCTTAACGCAGACTTTTGCTGAAAGCAATGCGGGGGGGGAGGGGGGGGGGGGGTTCTTTGAGGGTAACCACTGGACGGTGCATCAATGACGTCAGAGTATACTACATTGTTTTTTCGGCATGAACTAATTATTCACGAATGAATAAATAATGAATAAGATAAAGAGCTCGAAAACTGGAAAATGGATTTCAGTTTATGTTAAGTGTTGCGCAAAATATCCAAAGAAGCTCGAATTCATAACATTAGTTCTTTTTTGTAAAGTTTTACATTCACGCATTGAAATGGCATTAAGGATCTCATTGAAACACGAAAGTGGAACAACAGCAGTTTCTAACATTGCGCGCCTGCTGGACTTACGGCTGCATGTAACAAGGAAAACAATAGAAAAACGTCTCAGCAAAATCTCTCTTTCGAGAGGTTTTTTTCCTTATTTATTTGATACCGAATGCCAGCCGAAAACTTCCTGTACAAGCCGAAATATAACATATTTTAGTGGCGCGGCCACCATTAAAAAATGCGCGCCCTTTTCAAACAGGAAGGTCAAAGGCGCTGTATATATATCGTAGCCGAGACGTTTAAAATAACAGTGGTTAAGCTTGGTTAAACTGAAGGTCTTGATTATGCTATGTTTTCCGTTCGTTGGCGACATTAGCAGTTTGGGGCGCTCGTAATTGCCACCCGACATAGATATAAAGCTCTGCTTTAGTCAATCCCTGTCAAAGCGCCTGCATGAGCAGCGCTCTTTACTTGCTATTCAAGAGGACCGGAAGGTTGATACCTATCCTACCTTCCTGGTATGAGCAACTCGAGTCAGCAACTCCTCCCAACTTTGTGACGTATGCGGTAATGTTATGTCGCACAACCCGTCGACGAATGGGTGCTCGGCCATGTCGTCTTTCAACAGTTTGACGCAGTGTCTGTCTAGATGACATCATTTAAGGTCAAAGGACAAGGTCATAATTTAAGGTCATGGGTCGATACTGGTGCTACTGGGATTTACATTAAAGGTGTAACCTCGAGAAGCGTATGCATGAACGCCAAACCCACGTTAATTTGACCTTGAGGCTGTTCGAAGGACAATGTCCAACACGACATATGGGTCAACACTGAGTTACTTTGGTTTGACTTTGAAGATTTGGCCCTCAGAGGCATGAGAGAAAAACCCATGCTGGATTGACCTTGAAGATGGCTGAGGGTCATTATGTCGGCATGGAATGGGGAAGGACTCTTGCATAGAGTAGAGCTATCGCTCTAAAAAAAAAAGTAATTTCTTCTTCCTTCTATTTTGAAGGGTTTATCGTTTTATTAAATATTTTCTAATATACCCATTGAATGCAATGTTCAATAACAGTATAAATATTCATCCAGTCAAACAACTAAAATACAATTGCTGATTGTCTGAGGCGGCAGGCGACCATACTGTGTTAATTGTAGCTTGGCTCAAGGACTTTGCGACTGTCGTTATTATGTATGAAGCGTGGTATTTGAGATTGTTTATATGAGAGAAAACATACCTTTCGCGTCAATTAGAGCAGTTACTAATTACTCGAAAGAAGTGTTCGCTCTCCCTGCAACATTTTTTTTTTTTCATATCAGTTCAACAGGATAACAAAGGCGGCAAAAAATGCGGGAGAATACATATAAATCTACCGGGAATCACGCGCGATAGCTTCGGCGCCAGTGTACGTGCACTGCGCACACACGAATGATGTGACGGCCCGTCATCTTCGCGCAGCTGCGCATCCCTGCCTCACCGTCCGTCGTTATATGACCAGCGATCGCTTATAAGGGGGACTGAGCAATAAATAGTAAGCTTGAATGCAAGATTCCGGCGGCTGCAGTGCGTTCAGAGGTTCCGGTTAAACGAAAAATGAAGCATAGTGAGAATGGACTAAAAAAAAAAAAAACTGTCAAAAATTAAAAGGAACAATGTGTGAGAAGACCGTGACGAAAGGAAGGTACAATTTAGGGAAGAAAGAAAGAGGTGCTTCAAGCACGCCGCTGGCGCTAGCGTTGATTGCCCTGCTGTGCGCCGCTCAAAGCAAGCGCGCAAACCAGTAGAGCGGCGTGCGCACGCGCGTGGTGACGTCACTCAAAGCAGCGCAAAACCATAGAAACGGATGGGGAAGCCACCAGTGCAGGCCCTGTCTCCCAACGACGACCGACGGCGTCGCGTTGTGCCGTGCTGTTAGCAAGCCTCTCCGGTGTTTGTGCCGACGTCTGCGCATCGACAAGCGTCGCCGCCCAGCGCTTGCGGCGTCGACAGAACACGTCGTCGTTACCGACCGGCTGCGAGGCTTCGCCGTCGCCTCTGCTGCAGCAGTACTCAGGTAAAGCGGGCTTCGGCCGGTCGCTGCCGCGGCTCCGGCAGTAGTAGGAGCAGAGGAGGAGGGAGAGACACTCGCGTCGCGAGCCTAGTCACCATCAGCGGAGAGCGCGCTCCCCATCCCAGCCTATTTCATTTCTGTTCCCTTTATTTTTTATTCTCAATCATTTTTGATTTTCCTCCCCTTATGACTTTTTTTTTCTCATCTTCTTGGGGTGTTACTGAAAGCGATGCAAGTTAAATAGAGAGCATCAGGCAGATCCAGAAAGAAATTGAATAGTTGATGGGAAATGAGGATATGGGCGGGGAAAGCGTAGGAGTTGGAAATGGGGAGACGAATATCGATTTAGAAAGGAGAGTCGAATGAGCGAAGAAAGAAAGGCGTAATTTGTTACTGTCTGCTGGTTGGTAGCTTTTAAGCCCGAAGGTTGTATTCTCAACGCCTGCTGGTTGAATCCAGTCATTGTGGTCGGCTGTGGTGATTAGGCGCCACCGCAACACTCCGAAAGTTGGCTGAATGGATTGTGCGCGGTAAAAAGCGAAATAAAGGCTACTTTTCCGCAAGCTATTCACTTTCTCATGAGTCTGTCTTGAACGGCCGGAATAAAAAGTTTTGAAGACATTTCGCAGTTGTAGCTTGTAAGGCAATTGCTTCTAAACCTGTTTTGAAAAACCAGGAAACAGCGTTTATCGTTAAGAAAGCGCATTTTAATTTTATATTTAGGAGAACGTACTAGGTATATACTTTCCTCTTTAAAGAGGAAAATATATAACAGTTGCATCTTACCTGTACTCACCTATGGGGCTGAAACGTGGAGGCTAACCAAGAGAGTTCTATCTAAGTTGAGGACAACCTAGAGGGCTATGGAACGAAAAATGGTAGGGGTAACTTTAAGAAATAGGAAGCGTGCAGAGTGCGTCAGAGAAATAACTCAAGTTACCGACATACTAGGGGAAATTAAGAAGAAGAAATGGGCATGGGCAGGACATGTAGTGCGAAGAGTGGATAACCGATGGTCGCTTAGGGTTACAAACTGGATTCCAAGGGAAGGAAAGCGTAGCAGGGGGCAGCAGAAAGTTAGGTGGGCGGATGAGGTTAAGAAGTTCGCAGGGGTCAAGTGGATGCAGCTAGCACAGAACCGGGTTTAAGTGGAGAAATATGGGAGAGGCCTTCGCCCTGCAGTGGGTATAGTCAGGCTGATGATGATGATGACTAGGTATATGTATTCATGTTTTCTACAGCGGATTTGTTCTTGCTAAACTCACGTAACTAAAGGAAGAGAAACTGCCTGCATTTGGGACAAAAATAGAGGAGGCGATTTCAGTATTGTACATCTTTGTTTTCATGTTATCAAGCATTGTGTATTCTGCTTATGGCTTTTGTCATACTGGAATAAATTGCATAGAAAAAGCACTGCAGAAGTTTAATTAATTTCTCAGGTATAGTGCGTACATCTGACTTTGCAACTGTTGTTCTCTTTGGAGCCCTTCGTCCAAAAGAGATATACACGCCAATGATGGGATAGCTTAAAGTAGTCATTTCATCACGACCACATTTAAACGAGAAAAAATATAAAATCTTTGTCGTTTGATCACTTCTGTGTCACAGAAAAGTGCATTACCACACTCAATCACTATTCATTTACTATTAACTCATTCACTATTTACTTACTCTTAACAGGCTTGCTCTTCCGCTCGCTCGCTCTCACTCACTCACTCACTCACTCACTCACTCACTCACTCACTCACTCACTCACTCACTCACTCACTCACTCACTCACTCACTCACTCACTCACTCACTCACTCACTCACTCACTCACTCACTCACTCACTCACTCACTCACTCACTCACTCACTCACTCACTCACTCACTCACTCACTCACGAAACTTTATATTAGCAATGTGTCATTGCATACCGCCTTTGCACACACAACAGTAAAGCATGATAGGGCTCATGTCAGAGACACGGCTGCGAGAGAGACAGCCGTTTTGCGAAGCTTGTCCCTGCTTCCTGCCAGACTCCGACGTTTTGAGTGCGTCAAAATTATAACGAGACAACAGCAGGCACTGCGCAGCAGTACACATGCACACCACCTGTTCGTCCTTAATGCAGCTGCGGCGTCCAAGCCACATTTAAACGTGCGTGTCGCAGTGAAAGAATCCCGCATGAACAATGTCCTGTTTCGGCTGACCTTTTCGCATCTGAAGCCTTTCAGCCTCATAACGCCATGAGCTTAATCGAATTCGGTCACCCGCTGACTCGATCCACTCCGAAGACAGCACTGGAGAATGTGAATTATTTGCATAAATGTGTTTTTGCAGGCCTCCTCTGGGGCCTGTAAAGTTCCACTATGTACTGCTTTCTTTGGCAAACTTGATCGCATGAATCATTTAGTTGTGATAAAAACTCTAAGGATGATTACGGCATTCCCTAATGTGAAATTTGAGCACAGCTATTTAAGCGTTTTTGCGATATACTGAGCCAAAGAATTTCAGAGATGTATGTATGTATGTATGTATGTATGTATGTATGTATGTATGTATGTATGTATGTATGTATGTGTGTGTGTGTGTGTGTGTGTGTATGTATGTATGTATGTATGTATGTATGTATGTATGTATGTATGTATGTATGTATGTATGTATGTATGCATGTATGTATGTATGTATGTATGTGTATGTGTGTGTGTGTGTGTGTGTGTGTGTGTGTGTGTGTGTGTGTGTGTGTGTGTGTGTGTGTGTGTGTGTGTGTGTGTGTGTGTGTGTGTGTGTGTGTGTGTGTGTGTGTGTGTGTGTGTGTGTGTGTGTGTGTGTGTGTGTGTGTGTGTGTGTGTGTGTGTGTGTGTGTGTGTGTGTGTGTGTGTGTGTGTGTGTGCAGTTGCAAACCGCTCGTTATTTCCTCACGAGCCAGAGCTCGTGGCTCTTCTGTTCGCTCTCCTGAGAAAATCTCTCTGGCTCGACTCATGACCTTCCCGTGGCTCGTGACTCTCTTTCACTCGGTTACACTGCCAACCATGCATGGTGTGTCAGAGAAATAACTCGAGTTAATGGCATTCTAGTGAAAAGAAGAAATGGGCATGGGCAGGGCATGTAATGCGAATAGACGATAACCGATGGTCGAAAAGGGTAACAAATTGGATACCAAGGGAAGGAAAGCGTAGCAGGGAGCAGCAGAAAGTGCGGTAGGCGGATGAGGTTAAGAAGTTCGCAGGGCCAGTGCCGGTCTTTGGGCGACCAGTGCGATCGCACAGGGCGCCAGCATGAAGGGGCGCCGATCTGCACTGAAGAGCTCAACCCCTACCTCCTTCGTCCAGCCCCCTTGTTTTTCGTCCTTCACGATATTAGCTGTGCGCTTTTTGAAGTGAGAAAAACAACATTGGGGGGGCTTGCAGAACCCCCCAAACGAAGGCAGCGAAGGGGAAACGTGCCTTTTCAAACCGCCATGGGGCCTCGGGTCGTGGTGTGGTTTCCGTCTTCTTTTGTGACACACTGGAACGTCTGCGCGGCACTCTCGTACTGCCATGCACCGCCAACCAAAACAACCACCGGTGCCGGAAATGACTCTGGATTTTGTCTACATCTTTTTCACGATGGTGCCAGCTTGATGGTTGGTAAAACGAATGGCACGGAAGCTGCCGTTCGCGGGAAATATTTATCCGCCGGCCACTTCCTCAACCTAGATGTCTGTGCGGCATGGCTCATATCACAGAAATACGGAATGGTTTTGAAACGCTAAATGCAACGTTGAACTTTTTCCGCAAATCTTCTAACCGCTCACACATTTTACGAGCTATGATACGTTTGGTGCCCCGAGTCCACAAGGGAGGGTTCAGCCATCGAAATACACAGGTCAATCAGGTTAATGAACTGTCAAAAAAAAAAAAAAAATTGTTTTAATATAAGGCGTCCGCCAGAAAAAAAGATTGGCAGTGGCTTAGCTCGTCTATGCCAGGATATACATAGCGAGAGCACAACAGGTCTGCTTCAAAAATGTCCGGATCGCAGATGCACTTTCGGAAACTCGAATGGTGTGATTAGTCACATGACGGGTCTTCACATCCTCTTCTGTTGGTTCCCATTGACTGGCGTCTTCCATAGGCTCTCTCTCAGTGGCTATGCGCCGCCTGTTACGCTTGGCAGTCTGGCATATCCGTTGGCAAGCCGTTCCTCTCTCTGTCCGGGCGTCTCCGCTGCTCTCTCCGCCTTACGCTCATTCCCTCTTTGTTGAGTAGCCAAGCACCAGGCGACAACCTCAAGATCAGAAGAGTTAATCTTCTCTGTCTATACCACCTTTTAGCAGCGGCTGGACTCTCCTTCTCTGCATTCATGCCAAACGTTGTGATACAGCCGTCTATTTCATCTCCGCCTTTTATACACAATGCTGCGTATGCGACGCGCGGTCCGGGTGATAGAGCGGCGAGGCGGCGACGAAGGGCGCGGCGCACTTGTGCGGCTTCTCTGGTTGCCAAGGTATTGGTGCGTGCGCATAACTGCTAATCCGTTTGACGTCAAGCGCGGCTGCAACGGTGGAGTGGGCCGTCACTAGTGACGAGTGGGCGCGCTGTCGCGGCCAAACGATAGCTGCGGTGACGGCGAAGCGCACGCTACACCTGCCAAATGGCACCTACTGCTCCTCACAGGTTGTTATGATAACGGCGCATGCGCACAACTGGCCTCCCCGGCCACCGCGATATGCTCGACTGGCAGCCCAGTGTATCTTTCGCTGCAAAAGTTATGAATCGAGAAAAGGTAAATATAATAAAAGAGTGAAGGCCGAGGGAGGGGGGGGGGGGGGGGCTTGGTAGGAGTTCGCACAGGGCGCCGAATGAGGTAAGGCCGGTCCCGCGCAGGGGTCAAGAGGATGCAACTAGCACAGGACCGGGTTAACTGGAGTAATAAGGGAGAGGCCTTCACCGCGCAGTGGGTATAGTTTGGCTGATGACGAGTGCACTGGCAATGGCATCAATGGCGATGTGGCTCAGATAACGGTGGAAGAACAGCTGCGTTCTAAAAGTGCTACGCCTTTGAGCAGCTGCCAATCGTTTAGCAAATTTTGCACGACAGTTTACGCGATGCAATCAAATGAGGCTTGTGCCCCATCTTCCGTTATGAGCAGAGTGATGGATATGCTGACGTTCTAAACGAGCACCGTCTAAACAACCGCGGCACTGTAACCAACCCGTATGCGTCTCCTTGTATGTCAGACTGCTTTCCTTGTTTTAAGGCGAAATCCTTTAATGGCTCATGCTGTCGTGGACAAAATGTGTCCCGCTTTTGCGGCAGCTCTGATTGGCCGAGGCGGGATGACGTCATAGAGGTCTATCAATCACAGAGCACCACCGCTATGTCTCAATCAATGATCAATTAATAATTAATAACTAATTGATGACTAATTCAGTAATTATTTCATTAAGTAATTATTGGATAATCGGTGAATAAATACTTACTGACTAATTAATTATTTACTAATTAGAGCCAGTTACTTAGCAGAATGCGACACTGAGGCTTTCGCCTTTCACTACTTTAGTCGCTAAAGTCCCTCGTAATTTTTGCCTTTACTGCTCTCTCCGCAAGCAGTGAATCTGCACCGCGCTGCCGGACTCACCGTGATACACGATCTCGCAGTAGGCCAAGTGCGGAAACAGGAAGGGCGTCTACGAGTGCTCAATAAACCCGGAGAGCATGGTGTCTTTGCAGAAGCATCGCTGGTTAGAGCCACGACTTTGCGAATCTGTGGCTTTTTTACTGGCTGTTATAAAACGGACACATTCACACGAAGTTACGTTGCATTGCCTGAGTCTGGAAATTTATTAATTTGCCAACAGCCAAGGTCTGCCTTATGGTGCTGTCGTGCACGCGGTGATGAGTGCAGATAAGAAGAAATGAGTGTGCGGAAATAAGAGAAAAACCATAAAATACTGAGAAATCGTCAGGAAGTGTTGGCTTGAAAGCAGGAAAGTCAGGATGAAAATATGTCAAGGTCGGATAATACCAACATACAGCTGTAATGACTCACCTTGCAGAACGGGGCTCAGGTTGCATGAAAGGCGTCGAACACACTGGTTGGTCTTACGGTACTTCCAGGCACTTCAGATTTGACCATCGAAACTAGGTGGGTACAGACGATATTTTTATGAATTCATCAATACCGAAAATACAGGTTTCATTACCGCCGTCTAGTCTTTAAATCGTTTTGTCCCAGAGAGCAGGGCAGCACAGTACGTTTTTGGGGAGTAATCCATTACGCCGTCACTCACAGCTCGAGTCGCTTTGGGACCTAAAATGCAACCCATTGGTTTTCTATGGAAGCTTTAATTACTCGCTGTTAGTGCGGCAAGAATTTTTTAAGATTTTTTTTGCCAAGCTTCGAAGCTTAGACCCCGCCTATTAACATACGCTTAGCAACTAGTATGGTATCCCACAGTTACCCCACAATTAAAAGGCGTTCCAGAATCCCGCACTGGAGGAATTCGAATGGAAGATAGTGTGTTAGCAGATGCTATTTATTTATTTATTTATTTATTTATTTATTTATTTATTTATTTATTATCTGAATTGAGACCGGCAGCACCTCCACCAAGTGTAATGAAGCGGTTGAGGTAGTTTGCACAGCAATATTTTTATCTTATCGTAGCAGCTACGAAGGCCAGCAGTCACAGCGACAGCTCGAGCTTTTGTCATCTTCAAAACTTCACCGTCTTCGGCGCGCGACGTCTCTGTTTTCCTCTTGCTGCTTTTTACAGGTCAGGTATCTCTCTTAGAATTTATTTATTTATTTATTATCTCAATTGAGACCAGCAGCAGTGAGACACATACCCTCGGTCCTTCCATAGGTCCTCCTCCTACAGCCACTACCCTACCAATAGTCGCCAGTACTCAGTATATCTCACTAGTGCCCCTTCAGCATATATTATGTACCCTGATTCAATACAGGCTATACGCGCCATTCTTACGGGTCGCATTCCTGAAGAACGGCAGGATGATCTACACGAAGTTCTTAACAAACTACGTCCCCACACTAGCTGTCACACTGAGGTGGATTCTTGGTCTCGCTGGAATCCCAGGCAATGAGGTAATGCATCGAGGCCTCGCCCGCGAACTTCAGCACCAGGCGCCTGGGTTTCCCTGGTCTTATCCGCTACTCTTCACTAAAAAAAAAAAAAAAATAGCTGTGGTTTAGCTCTGGGTAAACCTGGATGGAAGCGGAAACTTCTTTCGCCTGCTACATTATTCCCCTATCCCGCCCTATCAGTGTAAGGTGCTGAATTATTGGGGACACTTAAGCTCATCCTTTAAGGGCATGACGCGAGAGCGTAAGCTACCAGCCCATATATAAAGTCACGCTTTAACCAAGCCGTATGAACGCGCCTGCGTGTCCTGAGGTAACGTGAATGCTAAGGGTTCTGGCAGGCCGATTCTGATATCATCCTCCCATATGAAAGGAGCGACCCGAGTTGGCAGCTCCTGCTCATGGCATAGTCATGAATTCAAATGTCATGGCAGTCCGGTTCTAATGCCACTCTCCCACACGAAAGGAGAGGCCCGAGTTGGCGCTGTTTCAGGCACCTACCGATACTGACGCTGAAGGCTCGAGTTGGCTGCCACAGTGAAGCTTTCGTTCAAAAAAGAAATCATTCTTCACTATGATAACATAAGGAACGTCTTCGTACACTTCCTTTTCGGGATAAATCCCAAATGCCACGCAAATACGCATTCTTCGATGCACACACCTAAATAGACTTCATGCCCCTTCCACAGTGCAGAGTAGCAGGCCAGATTTGTATTATTCCGGCCAACCTCTCTGCCTTTCGTTTCAATAAAACCGTCTATCTATCTATGCTCCTGCTCGATCGTTACTAGACAACATCAGAAGTTCCTCCCATGCCCGAATTATCCTGAACCATATGTTAACCTAGAACACTGCATGTTTTTCTGCTCTGTTCCAATTCAGTCCTTTTACTTTTCACACCCTTCTCCCTCAACGTGTGCGGGCTCGGTTAGCCTCTGACCAGCTGAAGGACCAATTGGCCTTGGTGACCGTGGCCCAGGATATTCTCGGGGCTTAATACTGCGTTTAATTAAAGTTTTTTTTCTCCTACTCGTTCTTATTTATTTACCCTAAATGCCGGAATGGGAGTTTCATAGGTGGTCACTAAATTACGTAGGTGAACGAAATCAAGTGCGAAATGATCGAGAAAGTATGGCGAACTTAAAATTCATCATAAAACAAAGCAAAGTGAGATGATACTTTCGATCACACGTATGGCACATTCGTTAGAGAAAATGGGATGGAAAAAATGCTACACACACTTAGGAAAGCTTCGCAGCGACAAAAAAAAAATAAATAAAAAATCCTAGCCATATTGTAAATTGGTAAATTTAAGTGGCATCTTCTGAGTGGTGCCCCGTATTACGTCGAGGGTGGTCTGACACTGTAGGTGCTTGTCTATGGAGCCTTTCCACAACTCAAAGGACACTGCCGCTCCTGCAGCTTGAATCGCGCATCCTGCGACACCTTCCGAGTGCGCCAGCTCTCTGCTATCGTGGAGCGCTCGTCGCGTGAGAGGAGTAAGCAAGTGAGCGACGTCTCCCTTGACGGAAGCAGTGCTCCATATCACGCCGCCGCCGCGATATGGAAAAAAAAAAAAAAAGAGCCCGTGTAGCTGCCCTGCATTGATATGTGTTTCACGCCGGAGCTGGACCGGTAGCTGCCGCGATGTGCAGCAATATTCAAATAACTCAGGGACACATAGAAAGGAGGAGCAGGAGGAGGAAGATGAGAAGGAAAGGCAGGGAGGTTAACCGGTAAAGGAACTGGTTTGCTACCCTGCACTGGGGGAGAGGGGTAGGTGGGTATAAAAGTTGTGGGTGAAAGAGGGATAGGTGAAGACAGTACAGTCACATCACAGACATGTCACATCATATCACGTCACAGTCATATCACGTAACATAAAAAATCATAGCCTTTCGATCAGTCCTACTTTTCATAAAGCGGAGCAGTGCCTGGGAGGCTTTCACCGCAGACGATCGCCGTGGCCAGGGACCTAGGATCTTAATTTCAGTCAGTGGGCGCCCATCTAGACGCTCCAGCGCACGGCATAGACACTGTCTTTCCTCGCTGTATAAGGGCCCGCACTCACAAAGAATGTGGCCTATAGTCTCGTCGCACCCGCAGTTTGAGCATGCAGGGCTATTTGCCATACCTATCACAAAAGAATAAGAGTTTGTAAATGCTACACCAACCCACAGGCGGCACAGCAAAGTTTCTTCACATCGGGGGAGGCCAGGTGGAAGCCGGAGCTTCAGGTCAGGGTCCGGGGATTTTAAGCGGCAGTTCGGTCAGAATTCCACAAGGAGGGCGTGTGTTGCCGCGCATGTGCGCGAAGCCTGCCCGCTGCGTCTGCCCTGAAAAAGGAAATCAACACACAATCGCTGTCTTGGTGGGCTGTTCGTGCGACCTCGTCCGCCCGGAGATTGCCCGCGATGCCGCTGTGTCCTGGAAGCCATTGGTAGATGATGTCATGTCCTCCATTCATGGCATAGTGATGAAGTTGTCGTATTTCCGCGACGAGTTGCTCATGGGCATTATACAAATGGACTAACAGATAGAGGAATGATTGCACAAATTACTCTGAGCGTGCATGTTAGCCTAGACTTTGTGCGTTATGTCTTTACAGTACAAGTTTAGACAAAATCCCGTCGGGGCAAGGGGATCGCTCGAGAGGCGAGCAAAGAAACCGTGCAAATAGGAGATTAAAGGCAAGCAAAATATGCTTGGGTGAAGGTTTTGCCAGCCTTTAATCTCCTACTTGTTCGGTTTCTTTGTTCTCCTCTCGAGTGATCCCCTTGCCCTTTCCTTCGTCCACCTGTACTAAAATCGGCCGCCGCCAATTACTCTGAGAAAAAAAAAAAGAACATTGGGCGCAATAATTGGCGATTGTGCAAAAGTCCTTTTGTCGAAGTTGCTTCGTCAAGAAAAAAAAAAAAAATTGGGGACGTAAGCGCTGTTTCAATTTTCCGCGAAGAAGCAAAAGTAGGTCAAAGAAAAAAAAAAATCATTCGTGAAACAAGATACGATCGCAGAATTTCATTTTAAAACTTTTCATTTGCGTTGTTCTTTCATACGAGTTCATTAGTGAAACAACAACAGTAGTTTTTCGCCTCGTCTTTGGTTACCGAACTTTCAAAAAATGTGGAGCATTAGAAAATTTGCATTTCACAATTAGGAAATAAATTTTTTTATTTTATCAGAGACCAACTTTTGCTTCTTCGCGAAAAATTGAAATAGCCCTTAGGCGAGCAAAATTTTCTTTTCGACAAAACGTCGTCGGATAAAAGACTTTATTTAGCCCAATCGCTAACACGCGCCCATTTCTTTTTTTTTCTTTTTTTTTTTTTAAATTCAGATGAATTTGCGGTTGGTCGATTTTTGGTGTCGGGACGTTTCGCATGGAATGACCGAAAAGGCGTACACTCTCTAAAGTTGGGCCCCGCCGGGGTGGTGCAGTGGTAAGACGCCCGACTACTGTGCCGGAGTTCCCGGGATCGAATCCCGGCCTCGGCGGCTGCGTTTCGATGGAGGCGAAACGAAGTGGCGTCCGTGTGCTGTGCGATGTCAGCGCACGTTAAAGATCCCCAGGTGGTCGAAATTACTCCGTAGCCCTCCACTACGGCTCCCCTTTCTCTCTATCCACTTTCACTCCCACCTTCATCCCTTCCCTTACGGCGCGGTTCAGGTGTCCACAGAGCAAGTGTGACAGATACTGCGCCTTTCCCTTCCTATGAACCAACCAACCATCTAAAGTTGGCATCCGCGTAAGAATGAAATGATTTTGTCAGTAGTTTCTTTTGTTCTACGTTTGGCGAGTGCCCCATTTTTTTTTGCCAATCTGTAAACTTTGACGATGATTGTGTGATCTCATGTTCCTCCGCCTTCGTCCGGCTACGCGTTGCAAGAACTATGAAAAACCAGCTAGCCCGATAACTTGTCCTCTTCATACTCATTATGAACTCGTATAAAACAGCTCGCTAGGCTTATCGTCGAAATGTGCAGCCTTTCCTATCGAATTGGAAGAGGAAGGAACGTTGCGAGCAGTGAACTTGGCCAGAACAGCAGTGTCTGAGTACGCTCCTAGTGCAATGAAAGTGACTGTTCGTGCTTTGACATCGGCTTTAATGCGAAGTTGAGATTGAGGTGACAATAAAAGGAGATGCGCCGAAGGAACCCGGAGATACATAATCTTCGACTTTAGTTTAGTTTTTTAGTTTTTTAACGCGCCAGCGGAAAAGTCGGGCGCCTGCATTGCCGGCGTCGTCCGCGTCAGCGAAAGGGCATGCCTCTGGCAGGTGGTAGTTGGCTGGTGACACGGCTTGATGGGGATTGGTCGTCAGGTTCTGTGACGTCACAAGACTACGTAGCATGGCAGAATTGGCAGGCGCTGCGGGCATCGCATTTGAGGTTGCAGCTTGGGATCGGAATCGAAGCTTGCTGGACAAATATATCCCGACACGTTGTCCTTGTGCTACGCAGGTACGCTCGCATACAGCTTGGATAAATGCGGGGATTTTATATCCGTTGCAAATTAAAACGTTACTGATTAGATGAGTTGAGAATTGCATGTACGCGACCCCGGATCCGCAAGAGGAGCCGTGAAACGGGCGCCTTTTAAGCTTTCACGTCATATATCCTCTATAAAGTCTGACCTTGGACGCCTCCCCTCCCCCCCTCCCCTACTCCCTAAATACTAAAAAAGTAAAACATTTGTATCGTAAATTTGAAACTTTGAATGCGACATGAATGTTCAGTGTTCTGCATGCTGAATAATGTATGCATGCGATGTCACTTTCTGAACCACTTTTCAGAAGCCCCTTACCGCAAAAATCTTTGTACCGCTCTGACTCTCACCCTCATTTATTCATTTACTGCGTATGACCCATTTTTGTCTATATGCTGCAATAAGAAAGTCTCCTAAGGACAGTTTAGGCATCTCTTCAGATGTGTAAAACAATATATGCATTCCGGTGATGCAGTGGTAAGACGCCCTCCGACGGTGCCGGATCGGTAGCCGGGTTCGATCCCGACCGCGGCGGCTGCGTTTCGATGGAGGCGAAACGAAGCGGATTGATTTATAGGAAGGGAAATGCGCGGTAACTGTCTCACTTATTCTCTGCGGACACCTCAACCGCGCCACAAGGGAAAGGAGGAAGGTGGGAGTGAAAGTGGAAAGAGAGAAAGAGGAGCCGTAGTGGAGGGCTACGGAGTAATTTCGACCACCTGGGGATCTTTAACGTGCGCTGACATCGCACAGCACAGGGACGCCTCTTCGTTTCGCCTCCATCGAAACGCAGCCAGCGAGGTCGGGTTCGAACCCGGGTACTCCGGCACAGTGGTCGGGCGTCTTACCACTGCACCAACCCGGCGGGGCGTCAGCGCACGTTAAAGATCCCCAGGTGGTCGAAATTAGTCCGTAGCCCTCCACTACGGCTCCTCTCTCTTTCCCCTTTCACTGTCACCCTCCTCCCTTCCCCTACAGCGCGGTTAATGTGTCCACAGAAACAAGTGTGACAGATACTGCGCCTTTCCCTTCCTGTGAACCAGTTATTATTATTATTATTATTATTATTATTATTATTATTATTATTATTATTATTATTATTATTATTATTATTATTATTATTATTATTATTATTATTATTATTATTATTATTATTCCTTCGTTCCGAACTATGCCATTATCTTCGAATTAGTAGAGATAAACTGAAATGATTTTTATTTAAATTCTTTGGCACAGGCTCCTCGATGTAAAAGTTTCAAAATATGTTGAGAAATGGCAATTGCAGTTGTTTTATTCAAAGTGCACTTTAGCGTGATTATGTTATTTCGCCTAAAAAAAAAAAAGACGGCTTACGGGATTAAAACCTCTCCGATGACGACGCTCTGCAGCGTCGCAACGTTTGTCCCCTAAAGCGCACCCTGCAGCATGATGGAAGGAACCAGGTAACCCTCTAAGACGTAGAGGCAACCTGTCGTTAATAAACAGGCTGTCCGTAGTTATTGTGTCACGATAGGCGCGGAAAATTTTGACGTAGCAGCAGCAGCAGCTTGACTAAGCCTTCGGGGTTTTGCAGCATCACATGGTTCCAGTAAAGCGAAGCGAACACGTTTGTTGCAGTACCAGTCTCGCGAATGGTGTCCATTATATTCCTTACTCGCTTGCGCAAGCTTATTCCAACCATGAGAGTCCAGTTTGAAAAAGGGTAATATCGCGACACTGGAAGCTGGATCACAGGGTCACGTGACAATTTTAAAATCTTGCAGATTTTAACTCTGAACACCCCATAATTATTTCGAGAAAAACAAGATAAGTGCATTTTTCAACATGCTCATAAGTAAGGTGGAATTTTGGGAGAGTTGAATTTGTCTCATGATGAAGTTGGCACAATAAAACGAGAACCAAGGTAGGAGCGCTCGTGGTGTCTTTTTTTTTTCTTTACTACCTTGGTCCTCGTTCTTTGCGCTGACTTCATCATCAATGCTCAAGACCATTTACATGGAAATTATGGTCCATGACCAAATAAGGCGCATTGAAGAAGTGTGCTTACCTGGTAAATAGTATTGGCTACGAGCCTGCACTGGCGTAATATTTGCAGAGCGTGGCGTTGCTTTTTAAAGCTTGGTATAGCTGCACTCAAAGCCCTGCACAAGAACATTAGTTCGGTGCCGTTTGCTTTCTATGGAAATGAAACTATGAGACTACCTTAAGTTCAATGTGGCTGTCATTATACATCCGCGGACTGATGGTTTCCCGAATAGCATGCGCTTTACAAAAGAGTTA
This sequence comes from Amblyomma maculatum, assembly GCF_055883805.1. Classification (NCBI taxonomy): domain Eukaryota; kingdom Metazoa; phylum Arthropoda; class Arachnida; order Ixodida; family Ixodidae; genus Amblyomma; species Amblyomma maculatum. The sequence continues at coordinate 10,519,468 of NC_139347.1, forward strand.
CAGCAAAGCCGTTAGAACAGCGGGAAATACTCAATGCTCGCGTGGTCGCTGGCCAGAAAGATAAATATGCGGTGCTAACCCTACGTAGTCAATCATGTTTCTTCGAACGTCCAGGTCTGGTACGTTTAACCGATGTAACGATGCGTTCGGGCCGTAACCACAGGTTGAGTCAAATTGCAGCCATCCAACCTCTTGATTCTCGAACACAATTTCCATCACTGCCGCAGGCTTTCAAGGACGCTCACGGTTCGGAAATATACGCTGCACCTTGGGCTCCGTAATGAAATCACAGGACTTGAAGTGCGTGCTTTACACATCCGTGTTACTATAATGCTGTTAGTCTTCAGACTGAAGACGCTTCATTGTCATTTGAAGCTCACTTAACACCGCCGTTGTTGCGACGGCGTTTTAGACAGGCGCTCTTTTGTGCTTTTGCTTATTGATCTTAACCTGGTGATGCAGGTTGCACAGATGTGTCAGTGTTACACCAGGAGCATGTTTTGTTGAGTGCGCAATACAGCCTATTCTGACGGCACTGGCGGAAACCCAGTGGAGATTCCAGGAAGTTAGGAACACTATATATTACACCGCCCGCCTACTATACCGCGCGTTATAGAGGTTAGGGATTAAGATACTTTAGTTCGCGTATTATTCGACTAACCCCTTTTTTACAAACCTGAACTGTCACGTTTTTTTTTTTTCGTAATGGTGCACCAAGGTGATGCCTGCAGGACCGTGTGAACATGGTAAAGCAAAACAGTAACTAGAAATAGGAGGTTTCCTGCTTTTTGTAAGCGCGCGCTTACACGGCATATATCGACTTTGTTACGAAATGATTTCGGGTCCAGCCTGGCGCAGTTTTTATAACTCCTTTTGAATCATACAGAGGTGACGTTCAGCGCACTTACGGAGTTCTGGTCACTGAAGTAGTCACCGTCAGTTATGCAGTAACAAATAGCTGGCTCATTGCTCTTTCTATCATTTTTTCTTTGTGCGGTTAATGACCGACTTTTGATCGTTCAATAATATCTGCCGGAAAGAGGCTTCCAGGACATGACGGCTGATTGATTGATTTCATTTCTGATGATATTTGTAGATGAGGAGAGAAATAGAACAGCGCGAGGCAATACGGGGCACGTGAAGGACAAACGCATGCGCTGACTAGCAATCAAATGGTTTATTGCTACAGGTGAGGCAGCATATAAAGGAACCAACATGTTAAAAACACGAAAAGGAAACAAGCACCTTAGGAAATAAAGTCAACGGGCTGCTGACGCAGGTGTCGCTTAACTTTTCTATATTGGAAACCTCAAAAATGAGCCTCGGGGTTTGATCTCGGGCGATGATTGAGATGTGCTTTGCAGTATTTACAATGCGTTGCAAGATTGTTTCAGGATTACTTGTTTTGTATGTTCACGCAGTCGATCGTTGACGTCTCGCCGATGTAAAAATGGCCACACGACTTTGGAATCTTGTAGACAACATCAACGCAACAGTCGACATACTTCTTGTGCTGTTTGGGGCAGCCTCTCTTCTTGCTTCCATCGTCGTTCACTCGTTTGCACATTCCGCTCAATTTATTCTTGGCCGAAAAATCCAGCCCGCTTTGCTAGCAATTTTCTTTAGATTGTGCGAAACTTTGTGCACGTACCGGGTACTCGCTGTTTCCTTTTTCTCTGCCACACCAGTGTTCTTCCGCAGTCTACGTTCGGGAAAAGAAAACGTACAGATTTATCCTCGCCGATCCACAAATATATTGCATCCATTTCCAGAGCACAGAACTTCTGAAGGCAACTCCGAAGGAGCAATTCACATTTGCGAGGTCGGAGTTGGAGGCGGTCGACCTTGTAGAATCTTTTACATTGTCAGTCTTTTTATTATAATTGGCATGTCCACTGTCATCAATGTGCTTTACCAGAAACAAGTTCGTTGTGGGTGCACCAGAGACCAAAATATTCAGTTATAAACAAAAATTTTACGTTACAAAGTCCGATTGCCGAGAATTGAGGGAAAACATTGATCGTAAAATCTATTTCGACCTACCATGGAACTCCTCGCCGCACAGTAAGCACGTCACATGACGAGCTTTCTGTGCTCTCCGGGCTGCGTGCCCCATATTTTCCTTCATTGCGACAGCTTCGCACCACTACTTGTTTCCAACAACTTGACATATGTAGAACAAGTGGGGGCCTGTTCGGGGATGCGAAGGCAAAACATGTCAATTTGATAAGCATGATTTTCGCTGGTCAGCTATTCCTATGTTAAAAAAAAAAAACGAAAAGAAAATGGCGCTCACATTAAATTGATTAACTTATTCTTGTATCTTACGCGAACATCTCATATTAAGGCGTAAATCGTCTAACTTTTAAAAAGTAAACATTTTATCTTTACTTAACCATTTTAAATCCAACATAGTTTCACTTTAATTTCAAGACCTCGAACAAAGGCAAATATTACGATGGAGATGGGGTCCAGGCGAATTCCACAATCCAGCATACTACTGAAAGAAAATTCACAGGGCATTAACCTAGTGAAGGAACAAGGGTACACATGAATGCTTTAAACTGTATTTCACGACATTATTTCTCACGTGTAGCGGTTTTGCCTGACTGTGCTTCCCGCACCACAGAAATTCGTCACATAAAGCCCTTCTCCGATACTTATTTACGCGCTGCAAACGCACTGCACAAAACGCTGAGGTGTCCCACAGTTAATTGCTCTTATTCTGACCTTATTGCATAGTAGATCCTGTCTGTCTTATTGTCACCAACTAATATTTCATTGTGCTGTGTTTGTTATTCTTGAGTTTTGACGTTCTTACCGACGGGAGGAGCAGGATTGTTTAGTCAGTATCAGTCATCTCGACCGTTGACCATATTTTGTGTTTCACTTTCTACAATATCTATCCTCTAATGTTTAAGTCCGCCGGAACAACGGGCATGAAATCGTTTGCAGGCACTGAAAAATAAATATCTGTTGTTCTGAAACAATAAGTCGAGGGCATATTTGCAGCCTCCGTTCCTTCTTGCCTTTCTGTAATATGGATTCCGTTCAACTTTATTGCGCAGGTTATGCGAGAATCCCATAGCGTGAGACGGTACTTCGGTTTTAAAGAAGGCATCGCGTCTGTGTACATGCGCATTTCCCCGAGCCGCACGCGGACGTCGTTTTGTTTGCTGTGTGCGTGGCAAAAGGGTGGTTCCAGCCTGTGACGGAGCATCCTCTTCATTTAGAAGCCGCGTGGGCGACCGAACTCCGCAGGCGAATCGAGACATGAAGTCTGCTCTCGATGCATAACCTTTTTTGCAGACGCAGATTAACCCTGCCTTTCCGAAGGCGGAGTTGGGAAGTATGCATGCTTTTGAAATAAACTTCAAGTGACGCTACGTCTTGCATTTCTCGTGACAAATGCGGAAGTGACGAGCAGGCTGCAGTGAGACGGGAAGGGACTTAAACTTCTCGCTGTGTGGATCGCCTATAGCGGCAAGCAAGTCGCTAGCGCGCTGTTTTGCGGAATGCGACCTTTGCAACAAGCAACCATCTAATAGACGTATTCTGGTATTTTCGCAGGTTGTGAAGCCTTCTGACTAATTCAGGCGTACCCGGACGTCTGCGTAAATTATGATACTCGTGCTTGCCGAGATAATTAATCATAAGCAATTAAGTATTTAAGAACAAAATGATGTACAGATGGGAGGAATGAAAATAATATTATTTTGTGGTCACCGATCACAATATGGTAACTTTTAAAGAAGAGGTCACAGATGTTCATAGCCTTTTAATCAGCCGAAGATATACGGATGGCTTTATTTCGAACACATCGAAAATCATTCACAATGTGCAAATACCTTCCATTACGAGGTTGAATAATGTGAGAACATCTCAGCTTATGAATACCTGTAACTTCATTTCGGAAGCTTTTTCAGCGATATGCCCGAAGGTGCGAAGCATAGAATAAAATATATTGGCTACTGGAGCGTGCGCTTGGAACTTGGCCGCAGTGTGTTAGTGGTCAGCTGGGAGACGTACAATAAGTAGCATACTTTGTTGGGCTTCAAGAAGAAAAAAAAAAAAAAAAAAAACCTCTGTGGAGACATCAGCTGTTCTGACTCACCTTGATGAGCTCAAATAATCTGCGAGGTACAGGATATTCATGGCGCCCTGTCTTGGGGCGGCCATTTCGGATTCGCTCACTATATGCTTATACAACAAAATCTGACAAAAATTCTTCTGTTACTGAAATTACAGGTATTGTGGGTTTTCTTTTTTTACACTTTGTGCTGTACGAATGGGATACTTTCGTGTGTATGTAGTGAGTCCATTACGCATAATAAAGTTTAGCAAATAAGTTATAGCAGTGACCACTATGTATGCGAAACTATTAAAAAAAATCTTTGTCATTGATACCTGAGCCATTTTCATTTTGAAGTGAAAGCTTCAATAAGGTAGGTAGAGCCGGACTTCGCCTGGGGTTCAATTTGACATTCAGGGAGTAGGAGGACGAACTGTTGCTACGCGGTTCAGGTGCCCACAGAAAATTGGTGACGGTTAAACTCGGTTAAGCCTGCATATGCATATCGAAAGCTACCAAACATATTTTTCACAAAGTCCGACTCGAACGTTCTTGTCGTCGATGCACTGGCTGTAAACCGTATGGTGTGATCGGCGATTCGGCGCGTCTTCCTGACGTCTTCCGAATCTTCTTGCTCTATTTGACCGGCTTCTTCTTGTTTCCCTTATTCTGGGGCTCGGAGCAACTAGTTGTCATGGTAACGGCGTGTGAGTAGTAGTGACTAGCGACGTTTACCTGATTACCTGAAATGCGCCGCTGACTAGTCTAGTGTAGCTTTCGCTACAAAAATGTGACAGGTACTGTGACTTTCCTTCCCTATAAACCAACACACAATGTCAGCTTGGGCTAGCCATTGACCTTCAGTGGCAGGACAAAGTGTTGTTGTAAATGTACTGTGTCTTCCTTTCCCCTAAACATCCCATCGCTTGAAGCATAACATTGTGGACCACCTTGGTGCCGCACCCTTTGGCCTTTTGGTAACATTTGAGCTTTGGCTAACCTTTCGAACTTGGAGCTGAGGAGAGAGTAGAAGCGGATGGAGCACGTGATTATAATAACGTAGCTGAAGTCACGTCGCGCCATCCTGCGATTGGAGCAGCCATGAAGTCAATGGACGGGTATAGGAACCAGGAACAATCACGCCTCTACTGAGAGCCAGCCATGGACGCCAGTGGCGATGATGCTGCGCTTAGCACGTCGTACCGATGCCATTTAAGTCGGACTGCGAAATAGCTCTACCAAGCGTGAATATGCTGCGAAGCTTTCGCTGAATACCATGTTTAACTATGCTATATCTCTGGTAACATTTTATGAAGCCGCCGCTTCATCGCCCAACGACAGTGACCAATGCGGAAGAACAAATGGATCCAAGATGAATATTGGAAGCTTAGGAAATGCGTCCCCACTTAAGCATGTCACAATGTCCGATCGTTCTTACAGGCGGAAAGCCCCGAAGCATAAGTAATTTTTAGTGTGCATGTTTGTGTGCGCGAGTACGTGTGTGGCTCCCACATTTGTTATGCATGCTTTTGGATTACCCTTACTGGCTCTCATTTTTCAAGGATGCGCATCCTTGTCCGGTAGACGCGGTTATTTAATGCACTGAGCTCAAACATTCATGCACAAATTTTAATGAAACAGAATGTCTTGTGCATAGCATCAAAGAGGAAACACTGCGACTCACTGCAAATAGGTGGAACTGTTTCGTCAAGTTGTGCTCACAATTTCTGAAATGAAGCCTCGGTTAATATTCTTTACTCGCATATTCTAACAGAAAAAAAAAAAACACAGCCGTGCATAATTCTTCTTTTGTTGTTTATTTCAGATCTGAAACCCCAGCGGATAAACTTGCACGAGCAGGGGACAACTAGCATTCCAAAGTTGAAAATATACGTTTGGGAAGCGAAGAACTGATTGCTTAAAGCTCTACGGTTTTTTTAAAAATTAAAGATGGGACTGCCTAAGTTCAAGGTAAGCATATTGAATCCACACGATAAATTAGTAAATCAGTGCCGAGCGGGCGGAAAGTTTTAGTGCAATATTGTGGTCTATACATGGCCTACGGTGGGTCATGAAAATTCACTTATCTGAATAAATTTTCTTGCCACTTAACTTGAGTTAATGAAACGCTAGGAACTCGTACCACAAATAAAGCAAAACACGTGTTGCTCATCTACGAGGATTGCGAATTAATGTTTTCTTACTAGAGTAAGCAGGTCACTTTGACTCATAGTCAAATAGTATAGATGTCGGAAAGCGATAGGATTAGCAAAAAGCAGCAGCAGTACAAGCGGGCTTTATAGAATCAAAAGGATACCGGTCTCACCATTGTATAATAGACAATGGTCTTATCTTTGTATACATTTTAGTGTAATTAAATACAACTCAGGACCGCTGCGACGATTCTCAGAAGCCTTCCAGTGTCTGGTTTTACCAGTGGTTAATCTCTTGTCAGTCAAGTGAGATTAACACACTTATTAGCCGCAACGCCATGATAACCGGAGGCCGTCATTGGCTAGATATCACAATGATTTGCGTGGAGATGCATGTCCACTGCAAGGTGGAAGTTGGCGGTTACTCAAGTATGTCGCGTTGTGCACTGCACACAGCACAGCTCCCGCATTCTTAGTCGGCTTCGGTTGGGTATATACGTTACAGTCCTAAAAGGATGGTACGGATGTAGCATACGCTTCCATATTCTCAGATCATGCTGCACAGCCACTTGGAAGGGCACCTGCGGCACACCACCATCTGGGAACTGGCACAGTTGAGTACTCTTTTTTCTCGCACAATAAAAAGTGATTGCAATAAATGCCTCATTGGCAACTGTCACTGTCATTCCCTTTGGTGTTTCATAGTCCTGGACGTTGTGAAGGATGGGGGCGTCGAGTAACGAGCACGCCGTCCATAAGGCGTGGAATGCACGCCGAGACTGTTGACGCCAAAGCGAATATTACGGTGTCACATGATGGAAAGCACTTCTTTTACCGAAAAAAAGTATTTGGCTGAATAGCTTGGCGGGTTCATTTCGGAAGTATGCTAAGTTCTTTGTCTTCTGGCGTTTTCGATATCGTCTACGAGACAATGTTTAACCTAAATTGCCGGCCAGAACTGCTGGATAGTCATGCTGACTAATTAGAAAATCGTACTCAGTAAAGCTAAACTTGGCTGTCGCCGCTTCGCTTTCAATACCCCACAATTAAGCTAGAGAAGACTTGTGATGAGGTACCCGGGAAGGTAACGGGAACTTCATTTTATTCTTGCTTTCTAGATACCCTCAGAACCATATATCCATCTCCTGTGAGAGAGTTCGGCGCATGTGTGGAGGAACAACCATTCAGCTTTAGTATTCAGCTGTCACCATTTTGTGGCGACGCGCCTTGGAAGCTCCTGAAAAGCTTCCACCAAGAGAAGGCATTTGTCAGTGGCGTGCACTGTCGAAGCCTTAGTTGTTAAAGGTCGCGTATGGAGCTGCGATGCTGGTTATTAGAATCCATGTGAGAGTGAAGAACTGTGTCCGAAACGCCCCTGCATTGCCGATGAAGCAAACTTTTGGCAGAATAGCGGCAAACTCTCTCTGATGTGATTCAGGGACTTGGATATCCCAAAAGGCACCCGTAAAGCTGCAGGTATTGGTGATTTTTTCCAGTGCAGCATTTTTGCGACTTTGTGTTGCGATGATGGAATGCTGCATGGCGCTTTTGGTCGATTAGATTGTCAGTTGTTCAAATACTGATTTTTTTTTTACGAATTATTCTACCTACCCGCCAGATTCGAGCACATAATTAGAACTAGAATAGCTTTTGCGTTTAGCTTGCAAATCTACTTTCTGAAAGCGTAAAATTACGGAAGGTTGTGGGCACACACTATGAAACACGTTCAGATAAAATTTGAAAGAGAAGTGAAAAATATAACTGGCTTATACTTTACAGTTTCTCGATACATAGCGCATTGGACCTACAATTAGAACAAGGGCGTTTTGAAGTATTACTCTCAAACTGAAACTCCAGCCAGCTGTAGTGGAATAAAATTAAGTGTTCTATGCAGTAAAGCAGACTGGCAGCGTGCAATGTTAAAGCGCAACAGCCCTTCTGTTTTTAGGGCAAAGAATATCGACCTAGGTTACAGCTGCCTCCAGGACATCATCCTCAAAACTCAACCGGAGAGGGGCAGCACCCTTCAAAACTACCTCAAGGAGATGCCGAATTTCCTGCGGGTGGTGGCGTAAGTACAAACTGTATATATGTCATGCGAGAAAAAAAAAAGAACTTTAAGAACAAGGCTTTAATGTGATGTTTTTCTTGTGCTGAAAACTAGAAAGAAAACGTTATGTGAAAAGCTTTGTGAGAGGATCTTCAAGAGCTGAAATAATATTTGTTATGTGAAACGTCCAATATCCGACCGCTATTATTTCCATGAACCTTGCTATAAGAAGGCAATTCTAGCATAACTATAAGTAGCAGCTTAGATATGCCCACTGCAGTTGAATATAATATTTATTGATATCCATTAACCCTTTTCTTGGATGGCTACAATTGCCATATCCCAGTTAATTCGCAATCTTTTCTACCCCATTCGATTTCCCGCTAAAGACGGACCTAATTTTCCTTCTATTAGAACATGCCCAGTTAAATAGGCCAGTAGTTAAATGCTCACCGATCTGCTTGTCGCTGCCAGGCTCGTTTTTCCCTCTTTGTTTGAGCTAGGATTTCCCATATATATATACATATAGGTTGTTTTTGGATAATATGCCAGGGAAATTCAAAAAAGATGTCACACAACTTTCCCGATTATCCTGTTTTATTCTAACAACAGTTTCGGACGAAGGACCGTCCTTCTTCAGCGTAGAATTAAGATTCTCATTTCTACCCTGAAGGGCAGTACACCGTCCGAAACTGGTGTTAGAATAAAATAGGATAATCGTGTCGGGAAAGTTGTGTGACGTCTTTATATATATATATATATATATATATACAGTGTTTTCCAACTATATCGGAACCATTCTGAGAAATTCTCCCGCCTCAAATGGAAGTTCATTTGAGCTGAAACCGCTCACAAAGCTTGCGCGTTGCTGACCATTTTGTTACGAGTGAGTTTGACCATAGTGCTTAGCTGGCTTGGCCGCGCATGATAAAAAAAAAATTAAGTCACGTATGCGACGAGACTGAGGAGCAAAAGAAAACCAACGCAGTTTCCAGCAAAAGGCAATTGTTGCGCCATCTGGCGTCGCTGGAGGAAAGCGCCGCGGTTTGCAAGCGCCTACGCAATCATGGAATGCATTTGTAATGGCGCTAGATGGCGCCACCGCTGTCCTTCGGCGGAAAATTGGTGTGTGCGTTTTCCGCTCCTTCAGCCTCGTCACAGACGGTTCTGGTTTCTCATCACGCGGGACCAAACCACATAAGAACCACTGTAAAACGTACTACACAACAAAAGGGACAACAGTGTGTGCGCGATTTCAATGCAAATGAGCCTCCGGTAGAGAGAGGCGAGATAATTTTTCAAAACGTCTCCGATAAAGTTGCAGAACACTGTATATAGCCTGTCTGACTCGGGATCCAAGGGTCCGATTTTCATATTTGTAAACCCGAGTTGGCAGTGCTTTCTAAATCGGTCATGTCATGTGCTCTCGTGACTTCACATAACCCAGAGACCAATAAGAGCTCCGTCAATTCACATGCCAGCTAGCACCTGCCAGATCCATGCCCGTGATTGATCGAGCACAGCACCGACAACGCCGATGTCGGTGCAGAATCATCTGAAGGCGTGGATTTGAACGTTATCGCGGCAACAGATTGCGCAACTAAGCGATCTAATCACGTAGCGGCTCAGCTGTTAGGAGTTTTGCTAAAGTAGGTACTGCACTCTGCCAAAGTTCAGTTCAGTTCAGTCGTTCAGTCGTGTCCGACTCTTCGTGACCCTATGGACCATGTCACGCCACGCTTTCCGGTCTCTCACTATCTTCCTAACATCATATAACTTCATCTGCAGTGCCTCGAGGATGCCATCTAACCATCGCGTTCGCTGCCTACCCCTTCTCCAGCGACCCTCAACCTTTCCCAACATCAAATCTTTCTCCAGCGACTCCTCTCTTCTCATCAGATGACCAAAGTAGCTGAGTTTTAACTTTAGAATTTGACCCTCCAATGAGCAGTCAGGGTTTATGGTCGACAATATGGACTAATTTGATCTTCTGGCAGTCCAAGGAACTCTCAAGAGTCTTCGCCAGCACCACAATTCAAACGCGTCAATTCTTCGACGGTCAGCCTTTTTCACAGTGCAACTCTCGCGTCCATACATCACAGCTGGAAAGACCATAGCACGAGTTATACGGATCTTGGTTGGCAGACTAATGTCTCTGCTTTTTACTAGGCGGTCAAGGCTAACCATTGCTCTCTTTCCCAGAAGCAGGCGTCTCCTAATTTCATGGCTGCAGTCTCCTTCCGAGGTAATCTTGGAGCCCAAGAAGAGAAAATCTGTCACAGCTTCCACTTCTTGTCCCTTGATGCTCCCGGACTTGATAGGACAAGACGCCATGATCTTTGTCTTTTTAATGTTCAGTTTAAGCCCAAACTTCTCACTCTCTTCTTGTACGCGCATCAGAAGTCTCTTGAGTTCCACTTCACTTTCTGCCATTAATGTGGTATCATCCGCATATCTAAGGTTGTTGATACGTTTTCCAGCAATCTTAACTCCAGCTGAAGACTCGTCCAGACCCGCCTTCCTCATGACGCACTCTGCATATAGGTTAAATAGGCAGGGCTACAGTATGCAGCCTTGCCTCACTCCTTTCACAATCGGAAACCAATCAGTAAGACCATGCCCAGTTCTGACTGTGGCCTCTTGTCCTTCATACAGGTTCCTGAGGAGACAGATGAGGTGAATTGGAACTCCCATCTCTTGGATAGCTTGCCACAATCTGCTGTGATCTACGCAGTCAAACACTTTCGCATAATCAATAAAGCAGAAGTAGATGGGTTTTTGGAACTCTCTTGCTTTTTCCATGATCCAGAGAAGGTTGGCAATTTGGTCTCTAGTTCCTCTGCCCTTGCGAAACCCAGCTTGCACGACCGGAAGATTCCGATTCATATACTGCTGCAGCCTACCTTGGAGGATTTTCAACGTCACCTTGCTAGCATGCGAAATGGTGCAATACAGTGAGTGTCTCGCCCTATCTCCACACACACACACACACACACACACACACACACACACACACACACACACACACACACACACACACACACACACACACACACACACACACACACACACACACACACACACACACACACACACACACACACACACACACACACACACACACACACACACACACACACACACACACACACACACACACACACACACACACACACACACACACACACACACACACACACACACACACACACACACACACACACACACACACACACACACACACACACACACACACACACACACACACACACACACACACACACACACACACACACACACACACACACACACACACACACACACACACACACACACACACACACACACACACACACACACACACACACACACACACACACACACACACACACACACACACACACACACACACACACACACACACACACACACACACACACACACACACACACACACACACACACACACACACACACACACACACACACACACACACACACACACACACACACACACACACACACACACACACACACACACACACACACACACACACACACACACACACACACACACACACACACACACACACACACACACACACACACACACACACACACACACACACACACACACACACACACACACACACACACACACACACACACACACACACACACACACACACACACACACACACACACACACACACACACACACACACACACACACACACACACACACACACACACACACATCACGCGCGCGCGAAGAATCTACCATAGGACAGTTCTGTATTTGAGCGAAAAAGAAAGGAAAGTAGACCGTCTAGGCAATACGGCCAACAGCGCAGATAACCGGCATCTCTTCTATGACGTGAATGACACGACCTGATTCGCACGGAAGGCACATCAAGTTTCGTTGCATCCTGCGGAACGAAAATAGCAGGAACGAAAATAGCAATTCTAAAAGAAAGTGCATCGAGCAGGAACGCTTCTGAAGATTGGTTATCGCTACTGTAAGAATATCGAGGCAACGGAGATGTACCTGAGCATTATGCAATGAAGGCTACGCGTTGCCACAACGTACGCTCTCCGTCATAGTTTTGCGCTCACTGTTTAAGCCCATTTAAATAGACAGATAGAAAATAAGCAGACCTAGAAAGAGAGAAAAGAGAGGGAAGGTGCGAGATGAATTGTGGACGCGCATTGAAGCCCACTGAAACCATGAGAAGGCAGCTATGATAAAATCTTCCATTTATAGGAACCCAGGCACGGCAATCCAGCTGCCGGTGTAGAATACAACCAATGGCAACTTGCTGTAGCACGAAGAATGCTTACATCGATGTCCTCCATTTGGCACCGCAGATCATCAAGGATAGCTCTCTCTTTGTTCAAACCACTTGACTTAATGTCAGCGAGCGCACACTAATGCACCGCCTTTAAGGGTATGGTGCGACGACGTTAATGACACCTGTTGTCAGCTTTCCTAGCGGATTCTCTTTCACGTTCGTTCATTACTCTGCTTGCTTAATCGGTGCGTAATATTTTATTTGTGTCTCTGTTGTCCCTAGCGTACTAATTAATATAAAGCCCTAAGGTTGGTTGGTTTGTGGGGTTTACCGTCCCAAAGCGACTCAGGCTATAAGTGACGCCGTAGTAGAGGACTCCGGAGATTTCGACCACCTGGGGTGCTTCAACGTGCACTGACATCGCACAGCACACGGGCGCCTTGCTTTTCGTCCCCATGGAAAAGCGGCCGCCAAGGCCAGGATTTGATCCCGCAACCTTTGGAACAGCAGTCGAGTGCCCTAACCACTGCGCCACCCCGGCGGGCTATAAAGCCATAAACTACCACCCTACATGGTTACCGGTAGGCTGGATTCTGTTCTCACCCTCCCATATCTCAAAAGCGAAGCCCAAGTTGGTAGCCATGATATGTGGTCTCGTGCCATCACATAACCCGATGACCGGTTAGTGCACGTTCCTGCCCCCTGGCAACTGTTACTTGCCAGAGACGTGCTCATATTTCGCTCATAATTCCCACGCCGACGCCGGATATTGTGAAGAGAGGGGCTTTGACGCGGGGGCGTTAAAACGTTTTGTAGCGAAAGCTATACTACGCTACCCTTGAGCATTTCGCCGGTGCATGGGTGCCTGAAAGAGTGCCAACTCGGGCTTCTCCTTTCATGTGGGAGGGTGACATTAGAATCAGCCTGCTATGGCATTTGAATTCACTTTAACCCTATGCCACGCAGACACGTTCATAACAGGCATGAAAGTGCGTTCTGCGCAGACGCCGGTGAACTTTGATGCGTTTAACGGAATGCTGGTTGTGTTCGATGCAACGCTTGGTCGCCCCATTCGGTTCAGCATTGTTGGACGCCTATAATTTTTTTTTTTTGTGTCGTCTGTGGCGCACTTCCCAGAGTTATACCAGCAAGAGCACAAAGGCTCACATAACGATACACATTCAATCGAATCATATTATAAATGTCAGGGCAGCCGGTTTAACCAAACCATTCTGTATCCGAATTAAGTATTTCTAACACATATTCATTTAGGAGGCGGCATTACTATATTAGGATGACCAACTATAACGGGGGAAGGAGCGCGTGATGAGGAGGACAGGACAGAACAGACTGGAACCAATGAACTAGATCAATGATGATCTAAAAGATGAGGACGTTGAATTTCAAGACGGGTGCAGCTATTGATAATGATAGTCATTGTAAGAAGGGCTCATAACTGCAGATGAAATGTGCGGGTTTTAGAGAAGAGGTCTGTCATATGGCACGTCCACAGGGGCGACCGCGCTGCCCTGGAGCGAGTCGCTTTTGAGGTGGGAGAGGACCAGGCCAACCAGGGCGTACTGTACAGCGAGATGCGCCTCTTCCCGCACATCATGGCCAGCCGGCACACGACGCTACAGCTAGGACCGGGACAACACACGGTGCTCGAGGCTGCCGAGGCGGTCGAGGCCGTGCTCGAAGGCTTCCGCCGAGCCGAGAAAGAGCACGGCATAATGCTACGACTGGTGCTGGCATGCTTCAGAGACAAGCCAGGTATGTGCGATGGTTCTTGAGTCCCTCTAGCCCGCCTCGCATATGTCCGAGACAGTCCGCAAGACGAAGGTAGCAAATGTTACTTCTTTTTAGAAGCAGCCTGGGTACTTTTGAAAAGAGCTAGGTGCACAAGGAAAGATTTATGAGCAAAAACGCAACAACTTCATTCTGCGGCTTGTGATTTGCCATTACGTCATGCTCGCTATATCTAACAAAAAGAAACAATCGATAAGCAGTTTCTTAACTGCCATTGTTTGTTACGTTGAGTAGTACTGCGATGCAGTATATTTCTATACACCACGGCTAAGTTATATGTTTGAAATGTTACTCATGCCATGAAGGCTCGTGATTTAGCTTTGTTATTCCATCCAGGAAGCATCTGGGACAAGAGAAATTCATTTCGTGCGCATGGGATTTGATCTATAGTGAGAGTTTTGAGATTACCTTACTCGGATATAGCCACCTATTATTCACTCGCGTAAGTTTAATTGTTCTTGCTCGAGCGAGTTGTTCTAGAAGAGTGACGTGGTTGTGGCTATTGGAGAGGCATAAAAAGGTAAAGAATTGTTGAACACCCACTCAGGATTGCACATGGTCTTCCACCAACCTCTGCACGATCACAGTTGTTACAGAAATTATGGGAATAACTTATATAATGCTTATTTCACATTCAACAGCCCCTTTTAATTTAAGCAATCATTATGGCAGCCTTTATTTCAGGGAACAACTATTTATTTGGCTTTAATAAAAGGAGCTCCTCATTCACAAGTAGCGAATAATCGCAAGTTACATGAAAATCAGAGGTTCTTTGTCATGGTCATTGGACTGGTGCAGAGCTGGCTGGCAGCTGCAACAGGAGGCAAGATTGGCTCAGTATGCCGTGGTTAGGGGTGCACCCTTGTAAGCGCTGGGGTTTAAAAATCTGCTAAGATATAAAGGGCGAAGTTATTTGATGTGTGGCTGCAGAGAGGAACAAATCTCTAGGGGGCGTTCTTTAAGGTGACTTTCACAGTTGAGATAATAATGCTTGCTCTGTTGTCCAAACGTCACAGGATTTGTCCATAGTAAGGGGCCCAAGGGTCTCAGTACTAAGTCGCGTGTAAGGGCTCTGTATAAGGAAAGAAGAATGTTCTGATCACTCTCAAAGGAATTAGGATGCTGGCGATGCCCAGGGAGCCAAACAGTGTGGACCAGAAGCTAATCCCTTGGGCTTAAAATAAGCTTTATGCGTTTTAACGACCTAAAGCGACTATGCGAGACGCTGTAGTGAAGTGCTCCGGAAATTTCTACCACCTGCGGTTCTTTTACGTGCACTGACATCGCACAGCACGCGGTCGCCTTGCTTTTCGCCTCCATTGAAAAGCGGCTGTCGCCGCCTGGATTCGATCCCGCATCCAGCCGAGCGGCCTGCTCACTGCACCGCCATGTCGGGCCGAAATAAGCTTTTGACATAGGCAGTGCACCGGGGGCGGATTTATGGTGTCTCTTGGTAAGGGCAGTGTAGGTGAGGGGCGCCCCCCCCCCCCCCTCTCCTCTTCTTTTTTTTTTAACTCCTTGCTCTTAAATCCGTCTCTGCAGTTTCATATCACAGTGCGGTGTACACTGAAACAGTGCATCTGGGGCACAGGTAATGAAGGAACAAGACGAATTTGAACTACATTCTGAACACTGTACGTGTCATGAAGACATCTTCTTTTTCTATGTTCCCACTCTTCCGGACGTTCACCAAAAAGGGCTCATCAGCAAGCAATGAAAAAGAAGAAAAAAAGAAATGTAAGAGTGCACAGAGAACCTCCATGTTACTCTTTTTTTTTGTTTTTCAGAATGGGCGGAGGAAGTTGTTAACCTCTGCCAGCAGTACCGCGACAGAGGCGTAGTCGGCATGGACGTGTGCGGTGTGTTCGCCCCAAAGAAGACCGAAACCGAGGGAGAGGAAATCCTCCATCCGGACGTCATCAGGGCGTTCCAGGTGCGGACAAGACGCTGGCACGCATTCCACGCTGTGCGGATTACAGCTCGCTTGCAAAGGGGGAAAACAGGGTTTGATTTGTGCTGCTATTCTACCAACACGCATGCTTTATGAAGCAATATCGGAGATAATATGATGGTGGAGATCACAGGACGGCAGCGTTGACAGTGACTCAGGGATGACAAATCAAGGCACCCTATGTCAACAGTGTAACCCTCATACGACGTATATTCCGCTGCGGCATGTGTATACAAAACCACCGACTTGCTTATTTGTTTACTAGGAATCTGCAGTAGCGGAGAAAAACAAGCGACGGAGAAATAAAATGCAAATGATAAGCGAGGAAGCACGTATTGTACAAGTGGAAATTTGAAAGTGAAATGTGGAGCCAATGCGGTTACTTTTCGCACAACATATTTTAAAGGGCCCGTTACTCAGAAAATTCGCCGTCGACGTTGTGAGCGAAACAGCATGGTGCTGGCTGGGCACTGATTCTTGGATGGTTTGTGCGACTTAACGAGACAATATGATATCACAAAGTTGGGAGGAGCTGCCAACTAGGGCTATTCATTTCAGGCTGGAAGGTAGAATCAACCTGCCAGTGCTTTTAGATGCCGAGTCAAGCATGCGACACCCAGGCTACGCGGTCGCGTTCATACGGCTTGGTCAAAACGGTTTTTTTTTTTTTTTATGTGGGGTGATAGCCTACGCTACCGCGTCATACCCTTAAAGGTGGAGTTTAAGTGCCCCCCATTTTTTTCACAATGAAATATGCTTCAGGGCTGTGCCAAGAAAAATAACCGTGGAAGCAACATTACTTGCTATTCGCTTGTCTTTGAAGAGACCCTCGCCCTGCTGTATGGCAGCCATCTTGGTACTAATGCAGAGACCACCTGCCGTTGTTAGAACCAGAATTTCAATTCGATCGCAAGGCTATAGAATCAATGTTTTATCAAATGCGTACGAAAACTTTAAAATGCCGCGGAACGTTTTCAAGCCCCACTGGTTATTAGATAGATCTTTGTAGTGCACGTTTTTACTCTGGGCATACGTCCTGATTACTTGTAGGCTAGACAAGCATCGAGAAAAATGTATGTCCTGCTTACGTCAACCATGCGTGCAATATCTGAGCCGAGAATTAGCATCAAATAAATTCTAAAGTTTATTGCTGCCGGTAGAAATGCATTAATTCCCGCCATTTACACAACCATTATGATAACGGACGGTGGCCTTACAGAATGCAAAGGATAAAAGACCGGTTGTAAGGCAGGTTGTGTTGAAAGACGCCAGATGATTCCCGACCATCTGTTGTTATTCAACACCCACTGACACGTATTTGCATTCATTTCCACTGAATTGTGCTCGCCCCGGGTAGTATCAAATAAATACTCACTCTCATAAATACTTTCCAGCCAGGGATAAATCACGGTGACTCACGGGCACTTGCAAGTTACCGAGAACTAGTAATCCAAGCCATTTCCGAGCGGTGACATGACATCACTCATATAAAGTCGTCGGCTAACATCGTGACACGCTTTAATCAAATAACTGATCTGAAAACAAGAAAAAAAAAAGCATGGGTAATGTAGACGAAATGAAAATTCACCAGACTCCACGTTTGCACTGTTTTGTTGTTTATTTATATATTTTATTTGTTTGGGTAGTTCGTTCTCTTTCCATTCATATTTCGGTGACATCATATACCTGAAGGACTGAGCTCATCGCTTTAGCGTTACGACCCCTGAATACTTTAAACGTCGCCTTAGCTCAGTGCTGCAAACAGATGTGCAACCATGTATGGTATTGACAAGCCGCAACTTTGAATCAGTCAGATCCGTGTTGTGCTTTTGCTTTTTTTTTTCTTTTTTTTTTTTTTTTAGCAGAAAACTGGAGCCGTGTCAGGGCTAACATCTAGTCTTGACGGTGTACCGTCACCGAGGAGGTCAATACGCTCCACAAAGCTTGCGTAAAACGGACCATCACCTCCGAAGTACTCTGCTCGTCTTACGTTTAAGGAACGTCTGAATAGTAACACGCGTCCTTGCATTTGGTATTCCGAAGAGGGGCGTTGCGAAAATGTGGTGAAAGAACTGAGGAATTCAGTGCGGCGGAATGCTGCTACTAGGTAATTTGTTTTCAGATTACTACATGCAATCCGAGGCGTAGAAATCACGCGGGCCGTCTAAGTTCGCTGTGGTATTAGGCGCAGGATATACAATTACTAACGTATGAGAGAGAGAGAGAGAGCAGGTGGAAAAGCAGAGGTATTAACCAGAAAAGGTGCTCTAGTTGACTACTCGACTGATATATAAAACGGGAAAACGAGTAGACAAGTCTAACCAATGGATGACTGCGTAATACTATTCCTTTGAAATTGAAATAACGAAGCGCTCAGCAGATTGTTCATGAAAACCATTTTCTTGTCGCTACCTTTAGTTTCAGAAACCGAAAACATTTCACATTCCGCTGCGATACAACCGTACATGTGAAAATTTTCACAAAGGTGCCGGAGATATGCCATTGGCTCTAACTGTGAATTTTACGCGGTTGTGGTAAATACAAAAGCAACCTGTGCTTCATAGTAAATTGTCATGCGTTTAATGCCGACTTCACTTTTTTTCATTTTGCAAGTTCACTCCCATCATAATATCCAGTGTTTCCAGTAATAGCGCCAAACAACAACATCATCATCATCATCATCAACAACAACAACAACAACAACAACGACGACGACGACGACGACGACGACAACAAAAACAACAACAACAACAACAACAACAACAACAACAACAACAACAACAACAACAACAACAACAACAACAACAACAACAACAACAACAACAACAACAACAACAACAACAACAACAACAACAACAGCAACAACAACAAAATAATCGTTATCTGAAAGGAAGGGCGACTGCGCTCTTTTTAAAGCTAGATAAAAAATCGCCAGGTACCGATTACATACCAAATGAGGTATTGAGGCATTATTGCTGGTGGGTCGCAGAATTGGCGGTTAATATTTTTTTATTGCACCCCTGCTCGAATACTCTGTTCCACACGACTGCCTGCTCACTAAAGCGGCACCATTTAGAAATTGGGTGACAAAATGAATATGAAAATGATCGTCCCATCTTTATTTCCTGCATGCGAAATAGTCCAACACGCAACTGCTAAATAATTAGCGTGACTTATCGCAAGTAATAATATTTTATATAACCCGCGATAAAGTTTTCAACATCGCTTGCCAATAATAAAGGAAGCATATGAAACTCTACATACTCTCTCTGCAGCCATGAAATAAAGACAGCAAATAGATATAAATGTGACAAAGCATTCGATAAGGCGAGTTCTGATGAAATTAAAAATGAATGAAGTATAATATAGGACCCGTAACCAGTACCACATCGATAAAATAACAGAAATTGAAAGGTTACTTTTGAGATAATATTTACCGCTTATTCTTAAACAGGCTCAGTGACAGCTCTACGCATCAAAGCTCGACCACCGGAAAAAGCCTTCCACAGAAAAGATATAGCTCTCTTGAAGTTTCTTTACATGCACCGTCAAGATGAGTTTATTTACACTCCGTTCAATAGATATGTCCCACAGGCAGAATTCCTTCCCTGACTAGTCAACTCATTGCTATTATGCAGCAAACACCTGGAGTGGATGTTTGTGAAAATTGTTCTTTTGGAAACCATTGTCAAATCCACTTATTTTGTTATCCGTACATTTATGGACACCAAACTTCTGCGGAGTCTTTCGAAGAAAAACTGAAATTGTATTTCTGTATATAATGCGAATTTCCGGCTCTGTGTTATTTTCTCACCTTATAGGATGAGCTTACAGTACCTAGCTGCTTAATTAAAAGAAACACTGAAAGAAACATTCACTCCGCACGTATTGACTGACCTCGGGTTCACCGCTGCGCTCGTTGTGGTGGCTTCTTTCCATCGACCCTAGTATCACAATTGGTGAAATTGCCAGGCAAGAGAATCATTCCTGAAACAAACAAACAAACAAACAAACAAACAAACAAACAAACAAACAAACAAACAAACAAACAAACAAACAAACAAACAAACAAACAAACAAACAAACAAACAAACAAACAAACAAACAAACAAACAAATCTTTAAAACATCTATGAGCAAAATAAGCAGTGCTTTAAGGATGGGACAAATATAGCAAAAACAACACAGTGCAGACCTTGTTTTCTGTTAAGTGTGGTTTTAGTGGTCATAAAATAGATGATTCGAAATGTAGATCCTTCTAGGCTTACATTTAAACATGCATCAAGCACATAATTGCAATGGTGAGCTTTGAGCATATGCAGGCTCGCTCAATGCGAAAGGGAATGATCCGAACTTGTTCGTCATTTTTCGGCTAAAGACAGTATTGACTTTTGGTTGTTTACGCAAAGAGGAATACTAATTGGCCTAGGGCGAAAAATCTGTTCGTCACTTAAAGTAACGGGGTAATCATTTATTGAGTTTTGAAGCTTCGCCCTTTTTTATATTGAGCGACCATGTATGTACATTCACGCTGCAGATGGATAGGAATATTCTGCTGTCTCATTGCAGTATTACTTAATGAGGTGGATTTACGGGAATATAATAAATTGATTAGGCTCGATTTTTGTCTCGATTGCCAGCATGCACTCGTCGATCGCTCCCTGAACCTCTGAGGGTTCGCTGCTTTCAGATCTCGCAATCATGGGCCTAACGGGAGCCGAGGGATGGTTATTTCCCATTCCTGTTGATTGGCCCCTATGCTGGTGGTAGTCTTTTGTGTCATTTTAAATATGTTTCCAAATCGACGGCTTCATATAGAGGTTGTCGTCTTCATCTACTTCAGTCAAATTCCTGCCATTGGTCACCAGTTAGCCCTGTCTAGGACCATCAGACATATTTAGTCTGAGCCTCTGTCGCACCCAGCTGCGTTTCTACGGTATCTTCTTGCTTCCTTTGTGTCAGTGTCTTTACTCTAAAAGACCAGCTAGCCCTGTCTTGTGCCATCAGATATATCTAGTGCATTTGAGCCTCTGTCGCACGCAGCTGCATTTCCACGGTACCTTCTTGTTTCCTTGCTGTCAATGTTTTTACTCTGAAAGACCGCATGTCACCTGTCTTTCACAGTGAATGCTCTGACCAAATAATTTATCTGCCCTTACTTAGCAAGATTTCATTATCCCTTGCTTAAGAGCGACACATGAAATAATATTCTTTTCCAAGATACTACAACAACGTGAATCTTTCTGTTGCCTCAAGGTAAGGCTCTGTAAACTCAATGACCTAAAAGAAAAAACAGACAGCACTTCTAGCTAGCTTTTGTTAAAACGACGCGCTAAATGCTACCCGTTAACAAGCTGTCGCATCTTGAAGACAAAGGTGAGCGAGGAGTTGTTGGTATATAGTGTGACAGCCGATGATTGCGCAGAAGCATATATTTTATTTAAATCACTATAGAAGAAAACAAACTAGCTTGATATTGCATCTGCATAGCCTAAAAGAGTGTTTATGAGCTGCGATCAAGAAGAAGAATATTGACGCGTGTATTAGAGGTAGAAGAAGAAAGAGCGCAATCGGTAGAATCAGAGGACGCTGAAGTGTAGGCATGTTTCTGGTGCCCTCTTTCCCTTGTTCAGCTTTTTCCGTGCCCTCGTTCAGCCGCTGCAGTAATTCTTAGTGTAACAACTGTTACACATCTGTTGGAAGTGATAGGTCCGCTTCCCGACCTGCGTACGCCTGTAAGATAAAAAATTACCGACGATTACGTTACTTCCTAATGCGAAATTTGAGTGCAGCTCATCAGCTGTTCCACCATTTCGTAAGATTGAGGCAGAGATTTCGAGCATGACACGTACGTACAATTACAGACTTTTCTTAATTTTTACACGTATTCCTTCAAGAACCACTCCATTAACAGTTCTTGACTGTCATGAAAGAAGCTTTGTGGTCGGAGAAATGAAGAGAGCAATTGAGTTATCGGGAGGTTGCAGGAGGCAGCGCGTTGGCCCATAGGAACGTTGCGCGACGAACAGATAGTAACGACTGACTGATGCCGCTGACGCTACTTGCGAGTGAAGCGACTGGGAACGGAATGCATGCACCGTGATCAGCCGGCGTTTCGGTAACCGGAGAGTACCCTCGCCGCCACACAGGAAGAGGGGAGGGGGGGGGGACTCCCTCCACCTCTTTATGCATGGCGGCGACTGTGTTCTACGCAGTCACGTTGCCTTGACTCGCTAGTGGCGTCGGCGGCATCGTCAGTCGATGCTAGCGCTGCCTCTGCCCCCCCCCCCCTCTTCGCCGCTGAGTGTACCCCCCTTCCTCCCCCCTCTTCCTGCGAGGCTCCGGTTGCCGAAGCGCCGGCTCGAACTGGGGGGATGAAAGGGGGGAGCAGCCGGTTACGAGACCGATGCGGCCGACGCCGACGGATCGCTTACGCGAGCCGCACACTTTCTCGCTCGGCAATAAACTATTAGACGACGGAAAAAGCGTGTTGCCGTCATTTGGGCTCTGAGTAAGTTTCGACCATACATCTACGGACGACCGTTTCATGCTGTCAGCAATTATCACTCGCTATGCTGGCTAGCCAGCATTAAAGACCCTTCTAGCCGGTTGGCCAGATGGAGCCTCCGGTTGCAGGAGTACGACGTGACGGTCGTCTATTAGTCGGGCCGGCAGTACCAAGACGTGGACTGTTCATCACGAGCGCCAGTGGAACTGGCTACGCAAGACATCATCGAAGACTGCCCTATTCTTTGTGCCATTAGCGTCTCCCGTATGGCGTGGCTTCAGCAGGCCGACTCTAAGTTGGCGCCACTCATTGAGTACCTAGTGCGCCGCGTGTGCTTCGCCGTGGGCTGCAGTCCTTCATTCTGCGCCGTGGAGTCCTCTACAAGCGCAACTTTGACAGCAACAAGGAGACGTTTCTACTTGTTGTTCCATTCCAGTTATGCTCCGAAATCGTGAGCGCTTGTCATGATGAACCATCCTCCCGGCCACTTGGGCGTCAGTCGACTGGCAAAGATTCAGCTGAAGTATTATCGGCCTAATTTACTACCATCAGTGCGTAAATACGTAACAACATGCCGCGATTGCCAACGGCGCAAATGTCCTCTTCTGAAACCAGCTGCCGGCTTTCTGCCGCCCATAGCACCCCCAAATATCCCTTTCTAGCAAACTGGCGTGGACCTCCTCGGCCCTTTTCCGAAGTCATCCAGTGGAAAACGGTGGATTGCGGTCGCGACAGATTACTTGACATGGTACGCTGAGACCACGTCACTTGCAAGCGGTACTGCTGCTGAAGTCGCCGAATTCTTTATCCACAACATCGCTCTGCGCCATGGCGCCTCTGGAGTTGTCATTACCGACCGTAGAGCTGCATTTACGGCCCGCTTCACTCAGGCTGTGCTGAAGCTCACGCACACCAGCCATATACGTACAACGGCCTACCACCCGCAGATAAATGGCTTGGTGGAACGCTTCAACAGAACCTTGAGCGACATGCTTTCCATTTATGTTGATGGGGAGCACAAAACGTGGGACCAAATTCTTCCGTTCGCAACATTCACGTATAATACCGCGCAGCAAGAAACGACAGCAGCTTACTCCGTTCGAATTAGTCTTCGGTCACTAGGTTACCACCCCGCTGGACGCTATGCTACCCATGGTCCCGCCTGACAGTGAGACTGAACCTGACGTCGACGTAGCCACTTATGTTCATGCGCGGAAAAAAAACTCGGTAACTGGCCAGACAACGTATTCACCGTCAGCAGCAGCAGACCGATGCCCACCGCTAAAACCTTGGACGCCGCTATGTTACCTACAACCCAGGCGAATATGTGTATAGGACTGGACGCCTGTTCGTCGCCGCGGGTTGTTCGAAAAATTATTGCGCCGCTACTTCGGCCATTGCTGTTAGCCGCCTGAGCGACTTAACGTACGAAGTTGCACCATCCTCACCAGCTCGTTCATCGAAAAACAGCAAGCGCAGCAACACGTGTATTAGAGGTAGAAGCAGAAAGAGCCCAATCGGTAGAAGTAGAGGACGCCGAAGTGTAGGCACATTTCTGGTGTCCTCGTTTTTTTGTTCAGCTCTCTCGGTGCCCTCGTTCAGCCGCAGCAGTACTTCTTCAGTGTAACTAGTGTAACTACTGTTACAATATCATGGAGGATAAGCTTATCCCAGTAATGTTTGAAATAATATTATTTTTCTGACACTATGGTAATTTTATATCATTACATACTTCGTTCTTCAGAAAATCTAGCGTTTTCTACGATGTCGGTATAGTGAGCGAAAAATCACGAGCACGTCCCTGAAAGGTCACATTTGGCAGGTGACGTGAATGGCCACTGTCTGTGGGTAGTGTGACGTCATAGTAGGCAACCTAGCCAAGCTGATATGTATCAGCAGCGCGAATACAATATGCGGCTCTTCTCAGGTAGGAGCAGATACCGTACCATCCGGGAAACTTTGATCCCGATTTAGAGACGCTGCTCCCAGACGTGGTTAAGGCAGTTTTATAGCTATGTCGGGTGGCCTTTCAGCTAACACATTAAGTGAAAGACCACCTACTGTATTACTACTGTATTCCCAAGAGCGTATTGAGATAATAGATGCAGAAATGCACACAACGAGGAGAGCCGCAGACGGAAGCCGTGAAAGTTGTCACGTCGTACTCTTAAAGAAGGGCCTTAAAGGGCAACTCCGGGGTTTTTTTGACATTCGAATATTGAAGCGAAAATTTTACCACAGGTTCTCCTCCCCGTCCTGACGCATTCTACAAAATTTGGGTGCCGTACGATACGGCTTTAAAATATGCCGTTTTCATGGATTAAGTTGAGAGTATTTCTGCGGGCAACACTGAGTTTCTGACGTCACAAACAGTATACAGGCGTTAATGTCCACTTCCCGCGTGATTATGAAATTGTGAGGCTTATGTTGAACTACCTCAGACATTTTATGCAGTGCGTCATGATTTCTATACTATATTTTCACCATCCAACGCACGTACGAGTGTTTTTCTAATACTGAGTGTGACGTCATATTTCGTCGACTGGAACGTCGTTTCTGGCCGTGTAAGCAGTTTCGGCTTCGAGTTTCTGTTTTCCTTTTATAAATATACTTCTAATTGGAATTTTGAAAAACGGTTTTTTGTGTTGGAGTCAGGACGTGCCGATGAATGTATTTCAATTAAAAACACAAAATGATGAAAAACCACCGGAGTTGCCTTTTAAGTGTCCCCTATTTATTTTTCTTTATTTATGCGCGGTGAACTTTTTCATAAGATTAACGTTTCTTTAACATCAGGTTAAAATTTTGTCCGTCAGAAGGTTAAATATTTTTTTATAGAGGGCTATAGAAAACAGTTTGTTTAACCCAAAGGTTTTGGATCATACCAGTTGCGAAACTCCACTTCAAAAAGTGACCGGATTTTGTACGCATTTTTCGGTGTCTATGAATTGGCGCGCCATCTGGAAGCGCTCAATACAGCTTTTTGCTATTGCCGCCATAGCCTTTTGGAAATTGCATTTTTCTCTCCTCTTTTCCACCTTATAACTAAATAGCAGTTACCCTAATGATTTTTACCAGTGCGAGTATTCAGCTAATTTTATTTTCCATAATGGTTGTGCATTTATCAAAAATCAGAAAGTTTGGAATTTAGACACAGTTTTCTTTAATGGCCGCAGGTGCCGCCACCATTTGCAAACACGCGAATTTTGACCAATCAAAACCGCCGTTTTTTGATACATGAGTCCTATGGGAAGTTTCGCAACTGGTAGTATTGAGGAGCTCTGGTTTAACCTGCTCTTTTCTCTATTTTTTTTTGTTCACTCAGCGCTACTCCCCTGTTACATTTCTTGGCATAAATTGTGCGACCTGTGGAGATAATGTTGTTTGTGTAATGATCCGAAAGATAGTCAAGAAAGGAAAGGAGAGATTTACACAGAATAATTATTTTGTTTTCTTTGTTGTTGCACGAGGCGAAGCTGGGATTGAAGGCATGATTCGTCACGGGTGTCTCGTGACCCTTGTAGAAATGAAGAGATGTGTCTGGAAGATGGAAAAAATGACAAGGATGATTAGAATACTTTTTAATACGAAATTTGAGCGCAGCTAGTACGTTTGCGATATTTAAGGTAAATAAATTGAGAGGTGCATGTATGTATGCATGTGAAGCTACAGAACACTCTATTTTTCTGACAAGCCAAATAGAATTTCTGAAAAGAGAAAGAAGAGTCATGAGCAAGAGCCGCACTAGCCGTCGCTAGTGTGCGGCCTGCGCTATGGGGAAAGATGGGGTTGGGGGTGTGTATTTTTATTTGGGCTGGTAGGCTCAACCGCCGAACGGAGCGGGAGCACTCTAACAATCAGCATCGAAACTATTATTTATTTATTTATTTATTTATTGCAGAAAGCCGCGACCATAGGTGTGCACCGCACGGCGCACGCGGGCGAAGCAGGCCCGGCTTCAAACGTAGCCAGGGCCATCGAAGAGCTTCGCACGGAGCGCATCGGGCACGGCTACGCCGCCATGCGCGACGGCGGTGCCCCGTTTCAGCTGGCGCTCGACAGGCGTATCCACTTCGAAGTGTGCCCGAACAGCAGTTACCTAACGGGAGCCGTGAGCCCCGGGGAGAGGCATCCCATCCTCTCGTGAGTTTCATTTTTTGCGTGCAACCCCCCCGAAGTGCTCCTGTTAATCAAAGTCCCCTAGCACTTCTGTTAAATAATACCACGCGTTAAGAGCAGGCTGCCGTGTATTTCCGAGACGAAAGAAATGGTGGAGGTTTTAGCATGGCTCGAACATAGTTACATGAGCGAAATATCTGTTAAGCATGGCTTGCGTGGTTTAGGAAGGTTGTATATGATCGGAGGGTTTACGATTTGATTTAAGGGGAAGCTTAAGCTTTGCTGTAAGAGTAGATGCGATAGCGCCATTGCGTTTCGCCTCCACCGAAACCCGACCGCGCTGGACGCGTTTCGATGAAGGCGAAATGTAAATACTTTATTAAGGCGAAAGCCTTTAATGGCTCATGCTGTCGTGGACAAAACATGTCCCGCTTTTGCGGTGGGTCTGATTGGCCGAGGCGGAATGACGTCATAGTGGTCTCGACCAATCACAGAGCACCACCACAGTATGCGCGAATGCGTGCCTTATGTGGCCATAGGGCAATCAATAATCGATTACTAATTTATGATCATTATTTGGCAATTAATTATAAATAATTCTAATAAAATAATTCATACCTAACTAATTAATGGATAATCAATTAATTACTAATTAATGCCAAATTAAGTGACACGTTATTTAACTAAACAATCACTAATAAATTGAATAAATAATCAGTCATCTACTAAATGACCAAGTCATTAAATAATTACCACTTAGTGCCAGTTGCACAGCAGAATGCGGCACTCAGGCTTTCGCCTTTGACTACTTTAGTCGGTAAAGTCCCTCGTAATTATTGTTTTGTGCTGTGCGGTGTCAGTGCACGATGAAATCCCCAGGTGGTCGAAACTATTCCGTAGCCCTCCACTACGACACCTGTTTCTAGTAGAGCTTCTGCTGTAAAACTTTTCCCCTCTGCTGTCAATCTTACGCAGACTGCGAGACCGCTGCGCCAGCTACTCGCTCAACACGGACGACCCAACCATAACTCACACGCGCATATCCGACGAGTACCAGTTGGCCCTCAAGCTGGGATTCCGACCCGACGACATTCTGGAGTCGGTGAGAGTCCGCTGTTTTTAGTTTTTTTTTTTTTTTTTGCAGCTGAATAGTGGCGTGGGATACAAGAATCTGTGCACATTGCGGCTGGACTAAATGAGATTCAACCAGCCTGCTATTTTGAGCTTGATGTAATACAGGCAAAGTAGACGCGCCTCCTCGATATAGAGTATTCCAATGCACATGGTAACTATACGCAAAAGACAAGGAAAGAAGAGAGACGAGCACCACGAACGCTAGACATCAACTTGGGTTTATTCCAGACACCACATTCATTATATAGGCAAACCACGTAAAAACGATCACACCCTAAAGCGCATGTGCAACGGCAATTTTCGGTTCAAGAATTGTATTCTTTTGGATGACAAAGATAAGGATGGCTTGCTTATGCACGACCGTCGATCCACGTCAGTGAGAAATGCGTCCAGTATTTCACGCTCCTTCCGGTCTGAACTTGAAAAAAATGACCCGTGTCTGATTGTATATTGGAGCACAATTATCCCTACAACGTTTACAGTGTGCCGCCAAGTGTCCCGAGCCTGATAGTGCCTCGACAGCCAGCCTGTGCTCCATTAGTCGAACATCGATACATCGGCCAGTTTTCCCGACGTATCAATGCAAGAGCACAGGCTACACTATCAGGCTCGGGGCACTTGGCGGCACATTGTAAACGTTGTAGGGATAATTGTGTTCCGATATACGATCAGGTCATTTGTTTAAGTTTAGACCAGAAGAAGCATGAAGTACTGGACGCATTTCTCACTGACATAGAGCGACGGTCGTCCATACGCAAGCCATCCTTATTTTGTCATCTTAAGAAATACAATTCTTGAACCGGAAGGTGCCGTTACACATGCGCCTTAGCACGTGATCTTTTTACAGGACTTTCCAATATAGTTGGTTGTGTGGAATAAAACCAAGTCGATGTCTAGCGTGCGGGATGTCCGTCTCACTTCTGTCCTTGTCTTTTGCGTTAGTTACCATGTGCATTGAATCTGAAGATCACCAACTAGCCCAGTTATCCGCTATAAAGAGTCTTTGAGCCCAGCTGAGACATAATAAAGCAAGTGCACAACGGTTTACAGAGCACAGAGTCCACATGCGTAGTGGGCCCGTACTCGGTAATCTGAGTTCATCTGTGCTAGTGCGCTTCCGCTGGGATTAAATGTCTGCGTTAATGCGAAAGAAGTTCTTGCCTCTAGCTTCGTCTGACCAGGAAGTGTGGCTAGTAAACATCCTTCGCATAGTCACTTGAAGAAAAAAATTTGCCGATGATCACGTTATACTTGCTAATGCGAAATTTGAGCGCAGCTCATCAGCTGTGTCACCTTTTCGATAGATTGAGGCAAAGATTTCGAGGAAGACACGTATGTACAATCACAGACACCTTTTTTTTAAATTTTTCACACGTATTTCTTCAAGAAACACTCCACTAACAGTTCTTGGCTGTCATGAAAGAAGCTTTGTGGTCGCAGAAATGAACAGAGAAATTAAGTTATCGGGAGGTTGCGGGAGGCAGTGCTTGGGCTCATAAGAACGTTGCGCGACAAACAGATAGCAGCGACTGACTGATGCCGCTGACGCCGCTAGCGAGTGAAGAGAACGTGACTCTGCGTTCCGGCTTGGGATGCCCGCACCGTGATCCGCTGATAGCGAGCCGGCGTTTCAGCAACCGGAGAGCACCCTCGCCGCCACACAGAAAAAGGGGGGGGGGGGGGGGCGCCGACACCCGCGGTCGGCGCCACGAAGAAGAGGGGGGCTGAAAGGGGGCGGAGCTGGTTACGAGGCCGAGGCCGACGCCGACGCGAAACCCAGGAACGGAGGCCAAAGAGCAGCGCTCTAGAAATCGTGTCGCCGCCAGGAGTAGAACCACCATCCATCCGATCCCCAGCCGAGCGCGCTAATTACTGCTCTACGCCGGGATCGTGGGAATGGTTTTGTAATTCTTCTTTTCTAGCGCAAGGACATCGGAAGGCGCTGAGGGAAACGAAAGCAGCAGCAGCAAGAAAAAGAAACACATTAAAATGAACAAAAGTTCTAAAAGCTGCTCCCGAGTATGGCGTTTGAAGGCCAACGGAAGCGTTTCGAAATCTGCTAATGTAAAATTCAAAACAAATCAAAGACAATGAATATTTCGTTGCGCTGACGCGTGACGCCGTCTAGCGAGGTTGACAAAACAGCACGGTAGTCTCTTTGGCTCCTGCCAGGGAGCAGCATACGAGGCGCAAAATGTGTATAGACACGGCGAAGTCATAAAGGAATGAAATTGCGCAGCAACAGAATCGCCAAGAGCAAGGGAAATGCTTTCACATTTCTGCACGTAAGCAGGTTTAGGTTCGCCCCTGGAAATTTTTCATCTTGCCCACGATGTTTTCTGTTGTGTGTTTTGATATCTTTCCAGAATCGTGCTGCTATCGAGGCATCTTTCCTGTCGCCCGAAGAAAAGAGGGAACTGCGGTGCAAGTTTGAAAGACTCAATGCCTCATCGAGCTACAGCAGCTGCTTTTACGACTGCGGCAGCCCGAGAAAAACTGTAAAAAATGGCGACGTGTCTTCTAGCAAGTTGGCCTCAAGCGACGTCATTTCCGGTCACTGAGATTGAGTCAAAACGCAACAAGCGCTTCTCCCTTGGGGCTTTTATATTACGTCAGGCTTAGCAGTGTTTGGAGGAGATGACCATTGCTAGCTTCTTTTTTCCCCCTCTCTCTTAGGCGGACGCAGTTTATATGCAATTTTCTTACGTTCTCGGTACGAAAGGTGAAGGCAAGATGTAAGCAGCGTAAAAATTCCATAATAACAATGCACTTGACAACACAAACGAGTAGAGGAGGGGATAACAACAACAACCCCCCCCCCCCCCCCCCAAAAAAAAAAAAAAAAAGGCAGCGCTGTTGTGCCCCCTTCTCTACTCGCTTGCTTTGTCAAGTGCGCTGTTATTGTGGATGTTCGAAACCAACTCGCCTGACATATTGTTTTGTCTAAAGTGAAACTTATTTAAATGTGTATTTAATAAAGCATCAAAAACCCATAAATCGCAGAATTTCTACTAGGTCTGCGTGGACTTTGAACTCAAGCTGTAGATTTTGGTGTCCGTAATTAGCCAGTAGGGAACGACACGCCGCTGTGACGAATGTCGATCGCAAGGAAGAAACAGGAGCGCACCGGTTGCAGTTAAGGACAAGTACACGGTACGTGGCGTCCACCTGTACGTTGCCTAACCTTTCTTTGCTAGAAGGCTACACTTGGGCTCTGGCGCACCATGTGGAACGTGTCCGAAGTTCCAAGTAAATTATGATGTTTCTATCGCCGTAGAAAGGATTATCTTAGCGCATCTCCACATTACACAGTATATAAGTTACAATATTATTTCCAGACAACTTCAAGAGAAAAAAACAAGAATGAAGTAATAATTCAAACATTCGTCCACAACAAACTTTTCAGCCTACTGGACTGAAAGCCTTCTTTTCAATGCTGGATGATGCCCAATATTTTTTTCGCACAATAAATAATTAATAAGAAAAAGAACCAACTTACGCCTGCCACGAGAAAGATGGATGAATAGTTCCTTTATGTTCGAATGTGAGACTGAATAAAGACGCTCTTACTACTACTGTCACACTTGTTTCTGCGGACACCTGACCCGCGCAGTAAGGGAAGGGAGGAAGGTGGGGAGTGAAATTGAATAGAAAGAAAGAGGAGTCGTAATGAAGGGCTACAGAGTAATTTAGACCACCTGGGGATCTTTAACGTGCGCTGACGTCGCACAGCGCACGGACTGCCTTGCGGGTTTTGCCGGCAATTTGTATACTCGTTGTTTTGCTGTCGTTCTTTGTTTTTCCGGTTCTGTTCCCTGCTTTTGTCTTGCTGACGTCGAGATGCTACCTTCTGGAGTTTTTTTTTAATTTTTTAGGTCAGCGTAGACCATCTTGCGACTCGGAGCTCGTTTTCTTTTTCTTTTACTGCTGTATTATTTGTATTTCAATGTTTTAAAAACATCTTTTTAATCATGAGCTTTTGTACCTTTTATTTATTTTTAATTGGCTTATAGCCAGGTAAATCGTTTCCTAGTACGGGTTCTCGCTTCTTATTTAATGTTTTTTTATTAGTTGTTCGAGAGGACAAATAGAATGGGTAACATGGGCTTAGCCATAACAATGGATTGGATCGCGGCAATGAAACGTTTTACAGCGTATGCAACTGGAAATGGGTGAAACGCGACAAAGCGAGTGCTTACAACCATCTATTCGTAATGCTTGTGCGCTTAGGTAAAAGGATAAAATATTTAGATATGCTGCTCTTAACAAGCACAGTTTAAAAGCATTTATATGAATGTACCATATGGTCTTGGAGCACTGTGTTTAATTAATTAAATTCCGTATCCGAGGCTCATATCTGTCTTTAGTTTGCACTCAGGACCTATTATTGGCTTCGAAAGTTAAGTGCCATAAAAATATACAGTACTGCACTAAGTAAATTAACTATTAAAGGTACTCTATAACCAACATATTTTATTTTTCCTGTACCTAAAGGCGAATAACAGCGATCCTCAGAAAACTCGCGATTATGCGCCGATATTTTTTGAACTGCTTTCATATCGAAATATGAGACAGGAATAACAGGTAATTTGTTAACTAGAAGTGAACTGGAAAAGTACGCTCTCGATCGTATTGCTTGTCGAGCTGGGACGAGTAAATACAATATCCAGCACATTTTTTATAGCTTTCTAACATTTATCCAAGGAAAAACTATCACTCGAGATGACCCGTAGTTTGTGTCACAGTGCATTGGCAGCCGGTGCTGTTTATGAAAACGAACTCATGACGCGAGGACTGCATACCAACACACGGCTAGCAGACGACGCGGCCGGCTCCGCTCCCGGATATACTTTCAACTTTGCTACCAGTGGCGTGGCCATCGCTTTGCACGGGCGTATATCCCAGGCATGGTTTGCACATAACTCTGGTGTATCTGAAATGACGTGGGCCTTGACGTCATCCTTTCCAACGAGCAAAATGGTAATATCACAGATGTCCATTGAGCAAATGTGGAAAGTGCCTCTTCATTCGACGTAAAGCAGAGCTTGTACATAGATTGAAGTTCACAATTTCAAAAAAAGGAAAAATGGATGCTTTAAAGTACTGTCGAAGCTTCGAGCATGCTATCGTACTTCAAGGCAGCAGCGGCAGTGAGACACAATATTCGCCTGCGTCGGACTCTGCAGGGC
Organism: Amblyomma maculatum; assembly: GCF_055883805.1. Lineage (NCBI taxonomy): Eukaryota > Metazoa > Arthropoda > Arachnida > Ixodida > Ixodidae > Amblyomma > Amblyomma maculatum. The sequence goes on from NC_139347.1 coordinate 10,552,743, forward strand.
ACAGAAAAAGAAAGCAAGGTCAACACGAATCTGCGAACAAAGGCCTAGTAAAGGCGAGAGTAATACAGATGCTGGAACAATTCTGAGAAGGCGGATATCGAGTTCCGGTGATGGATTTGTGCGCCTATAGGAAAGCGATGAAAGTCACAACAGAGTTACGGCTGCTTATATAGATTCCGCCAAGGAAGTTTACTGGATTCTACAGGTGGGTCATATTGCCCTCTCTTGGCAATTGAATCAGGTACAGTTGCCAACGCTGTGGTTTTATTACAATTTTAATTCTTGAAAATAAAATTAATCTTCTGTGACGTTGTCGGTAAGATTCGTAAAATCGTAAGGCGAGTCTAAATTCGTAACTTCTGCGGACATTTCGGAAGAGTTCGTAGATAGGACAGCAGTAACTGTCCCTCTTTCCTTGCTGCAGACCTGCGTAGTGTCTGCAGTCTTAAGGGACATCCTTAAACTAAAGTCTGCATCAATTTTGTGAAGAGGAGGAGGACAATGATCGTGCTGACTGTCCTAGATCTCTTTAACATTGCGCAGAATATCACGAAGAAAGATGCCATCGCATCTTTTAAACGGTTGTGACGTAAGCGACGTAGTGAGAGCCAGAATACCTGCGGATTCAAGACCTGGGCTGCAATGCCCTGTTGTTTATTCAAATGCGATGATACAACTATTCATCTGACCAGACAAGCCATTCACTTATTTTGCAAGAAGCTGACAGGACCAAAGTTGAAAATTCAATAATTTTGAACACAGCTCTCGTCTGGTATTGAACTGCTCGCCTATGGTTCGCATCTTGAGAGGGGCAATACAAGGCCTCCCCGGCAACGATAGCTGACTTCGACAAGCTCGTTGAATGCACAAGTTTAAAATCACAAACGCTGCCCTGGAAGTTGTTCACGACACCGACTCATCAGAGCCTACGCATACTATAGCTTGCCGGCACGCGCCTTAAGCGGGTGACTTTCACCAGTGTTTTTGTCTACGTCCACAGTGGATTACTCAAACTAAATATGAACAGAAGATCGGGATGCCACAGGGCTTGTATCAGCTTGATACTGGCGCGGCTGTTAGGGCGATGAACGAAGAATATTGCCTCCTAGCGTTGCCAGGTGGCGCATGACTGAGTGAAGGAGGACGAAGTTGGAATGACGACGAAGTGTCGCTTGCGCGTTTGCGTTTGTGCTGCTCGCTGCCGTTGTGCCTGGCCTAACCCCTTACTATTCCTGGTATCCTCAATCACCGTGTAGGTGACATTCTGGTGGAGCTGCTGGGTACGATCACCTATGCAAGAATCTCCATCTGAAATACGTCGCGCCAGCCCTGTACCATTGGACATCCCATGCAGTGCATCGCTCCAGTCGACGGCACCAGGGACTGTCTCCGGAGCTTCAGCCATTAGCCGCCGCCATGACGTCCAGTGCTTCTGCTCAGCAAGTAATGGGCGTCACACCGGCCTGTAACTACACCTTGCTGGCCCCTCTGGTACTGAAGTCTTTCCATGAGGACCTCTTTGAGAATGTGGAGGATTGGTTCCTTCAGTGTGAACGTGTCGCTGCTTTCAACCAGGGGGACGATGCTGCCAAACTAAGGAACGTCAGCTTCAGCCTTGAGGATGGCGCCCGAATCTGGTTCGAGAACCGAGAGCAAATGTTAACATCGTGGCAGGAATTCCGACGTCAACTGCTCGAGGCCTACACTAGCGCGGATCGTCGCGAACATGCAGAACGGGCCATTCACTCTCGCATCCACATGCCGAATGAGTGCAGTGTACAAGCGTACGTCGAGGACATGACGCGCCTCTTCAGGCGAGCCGATCCCGCCATGTCCGAGGACAAAAGGTGAGGCACTTGATGCGGGGATTGAAAGAGCAGCTTTTCGCAGGCCTTGTGCGGAACCCACCGTCGACTGTAAACGGATTTCTTGCTGAGGCTACCACAATGGAAAGGGTACTACAACAACGTGCTGTGACTCATAACCGACCTTTCGAGACTGGCACAATCGCGGAATCATTTAGATCTTCCGAGCGGCATCCTGATGCTTTGCGCAAACTGATTCGCAGCGTCGTGCGCGAAGAACTCAGCAAGTTCTGTAACCCCTGCAGCCATCACCAGCTTTCGTTTCTGCTATAGTGCGGGAGGAGGTGCGGGAGGCGCTCAAGTGCCCTCTTTCGCCTGTAGTTACGAGCCCGTCATTGCTATCGGGGACCGAAAACCGTCCCACATATTCGGAAGTTCTGCAGAATCAGGCTCCCCCTTCACCGCAGCCCATTCTCGCGCCGCCTAAAGTTCCGCTACCCTCGTTGCAGCCAGTGCAGTATGTCGGCGATCGTCCCCTGCCCCGACGCAAAGCCGACATTTGGCGCACGCCTGACCGCCGTCCGCTCTGCTTCCACTGCGGTGAACCAGGCCATCTCTACCGGGATTGTCCGTATCGACGCCTCGGTCTTCACGGCTTCCGCATTGCCTCGCCTCCTCCTCAGTTTGTTCAACGACCCCGATTTATTGAATAGTACCTGGCGGAGCAGTGTTCATCTCGTTCGCAGCGTCAGTCCCGCTCCCCTTCACTGAGGCGCTCCTCGACGTCCACCCAAGGTTACTCGCGAGAGGGGCAAGGCCGCTCGTCTAGCCCTCATCGGGAAAACTGAAAACAGCGACCTTCGGGGGCGAGGCCGCTGGTAGTCGCTGCGTTGAAGACCTCCCGTCGTCGCCGCTTCGATCCGAAGAGCTGCTGGTACCGTCGCCTAGGGAAGCCAAAAGCGTTTCTCTGGGCATACCTGTTATTTTAGACGGGCGTACTGCAGTCAATGCATTAGTGGACACCGGTGCCGATTATTCACTTTCGAGTGGCCGCATGGTAACTGTTTTGAGAAAAGTGCTCACGGCTTGGCCAGGTGTGTACCTACGAACCGCCGGCGGTCATATAGTTACTCCAAAGGGGATGTGCACGGCTCGCATTCAGATCAACGGATGTACGTTCGTCGTTAGTTGCGTCGTTTTGAGTGATTGCTCCCGTGACCTTATCCTCGGCATTGACTTTCTGCGAGAGTACGGAGCAGTTATCGACCTGCGAAATAGACTCGTCACATTTTCGATGGGACAATCTGCCGAACCAGATAGTAGCAGTCCTTGCAATGCCGCACTTTGCGTTTCCGCCGAGAGCGTCTCGCTGCCGCCGCGAAGCAGTGTTCTTGTGGATGTTACCTGTGACGATTTCCGGGCCGGCGATGCTGTAGCGGAAGCGAACCATATTCACTCCTGCTTGCTCAAGGCATCTGCGCTGCTTGAAGTTTATTGTCGCTTCACAATGGCCGGGCTGCACTCCTTGTCACAAATTTTTCTAATGAGTACCGGCACTTGTTTTCGGGAACTGCTATCGCTTTCGCTGACCCTGTTACGCACGATCCGGTCTGTTTTGCATCCACGGCAGTCGAAACTAATGAGCCATTTCTTGACAACATCGACATTAACTGCCACTTGTCGAAGGAGAAACGGCGGGCCTTAGAGCTACTGTTGCTGGACTTCAAGCACTGTTTTGCTTCTCCCTTCAAGATTCGTCAAACGCCCATCACACAACATGGCATCATTACTTATGAAGACGCTCGCCCTATACGACAGCAGCCTTATCGCGTGTCTGCAAAAGAACAAGAAGTGATCCAGACGCAGGTTCAGGAGATGCTGGATGATGGTGTTGTGCAGCCTTCACAAAGTCCGTGGTCTTCACCAGTAGTCCTGGTCAAGAAAAAAGACTGCACTCTCCGATTTTGCGTCGATGTCACGAAATCGCGCCCATTTTAGTCAAGCCGGCACGGCGCGAGGCCCGCGCGGCGTCGCGTGGAGAGCATGGAGAGAAAAGCCCCTTCCCCGAGCGGGAGAGCGCGTAGCTTTGTACGCGTTGCGTCACCCTCTTTCCCATTGCCCGGGGAGGACGGTGGTTCATCGGCCAGGAATGTGCCAGGCCCTTCGAGAACTTTCTATGGGACCTGGCCAATGACGACGCGCGGCTCAACGGGAGGAGAAGAGGGAGCTATAACCAGCGAAGTTATGTGTGTGTGCGCGCTAGCTTTGACGCGTGCTAACAAACAGACGCGGCGCGCCCTATTTAAAGAGACCGCGCCGTTTGAGGAGTCAGTCAGTCAGTCAGTCATTCAGTTCGTCAAGTGTTTTGCGACGTGCTCGCGCTTCGGCTGGACTCCCGGGGATCACCCGCTGCTGGCAAGCCCACGGACTTTCAAGGGAGCGGCGCTCGTCTCGTATGGCGGCCACATCGTGACTCTTGAGGCGTCGGACTGCAACAGTGCCCGGTGAACAATTTGGTGTTTGTTTATGTACTCTCTCGTGTTTCATCTGTTGTAAAGCCTCTACGTTATTGGATACCTGTGTAATTGCATGCTTAGCGTTTGTATTCTGTGAACCTCTCGTCTGTTGTATTTCAAGTGACCTTGTGTATTCCTTTGTATCGTCTCTTGCTGTGCATAAATTGTGTTTTGTTTGTTACTTCTGACTCCGATCCTTACTCTGGTTTGAACCGGCGACCGCTGGGCACCAAACGACCACCCCCTTCTGTCACTACAAGGTAGTTGAATTCCGGCTGAGCTTGCCACGCAGGTCGAGGGCATCTCCTTTGCGACCGGAACAGCTACCCCCACTCACTCTAAGGGTGTCTGGGAGTGTGCGCACCGTTAAGGGCTCATCGTTAATAATCCCCCCCTAATTATTAACGGGTGACAATTATTCTGGCGTCCGCGACAGGACGTTTGGTGCATTCAAGCTCAGAGGACGGAGAACGAGTTGAAGAGTTTACGAAAAGGTCGTAAACAGTGTAACAGCAGAGCGATAGCGTGAGGTACCGCGCTGAAGCGGTTGTGTAAGGTCCATTGATAGTGCTATGTGTTAGTATTAGGCAGTTCAGATTGAAGATGAATCTCAAGGAGATTATTGCGTTGGGCTTAGAGAAAGGTCTAAAAGGAGCTGAACTGCGGGAATGGGTGGACCGAAAAGAAAGAGAGGTTCGAGAAGAGGCTGAGAAAGAAAGAGAGAGGCAAAGAGAAGAACGAGAGAAAGAATGGCTCAGGAAGCAAGCAGAGGCAAAGAGACAAGCAGAAGAAAGAGAAAAAGAATGGCTCAGGAAGCAAGCAGAGGCAAAGAGACAAGAAGAAGAAAGAGAAAAGGAATGGCTCAGGAAGAGAGCCGAAAGAGAAAAAGAATGGCTGAGGAAGCAGGCAGAAAAAGAAAAAGAATTCTTAAAAGAGAGAGATATCCTTCTCAAAAAGCTGGCTGAAGTGCGGCGTTTGAAAGGTATTACCGAGCCTCCGGAGGTTACCTTTCCTTATATTAGAAAGTACAGTGAACCAAGCGATACTGTAGAAATTGGCTCCAGCAGCCAGAATGAGGTTGTGGATCAGCGTGTTCCTGCAACAGAAACTTCAGATGACCGAACTGAAGTTCATAATTCTCAGAAAAAAGAGATTGTGCCCTCCGAGACGACAGGTTGCAGAGAAGCTGCAACGGCAGATGTCGAGCCAGAAACCTCGGTGTTTTCAAAGCCTGAAGATGAAGAAGGGCAGGATTGTAGCTCCTCATTAAATGACACCATGGCTGAGTGCATGAGTGACCGGGATGAGGAGACTTCAAATAGCAGTGAGCACGAAAGCTTGAATGACGTTGGCAGTGCAGATCCTAACCTTGAGGATTCAGAAATGGAGGAAAGTGAAGACTGCACGGCAATGAAGGAATTCATGGAAACATTTAAGAAAGAAGAATTAATTAAAAGTGAGGAGAATGAGTCTCTAATTGAAAATGAGTCCTGCTTCAAGAAATTACCACTGAAGGTCGTAAAGAGAAGAAAGAAAATGAAAAGGATTGAGAGAGAACCGAGTTCTCAAAAGGACGCTCCTTTCAGACAACAATGTTCTGATTATGTGGGTAAACCTGGATCAAACGTTCCTCGGCCAAAGGTGCGAATAAAAGAGGAAACGAAAAGAAACAAATCCAAACCTGCCAAGTCAGGCGAAGTCTACAGGGAAATGTCTCATAGAAAAAGAAGGAAGAAGCGGCTGAACGACTGGATGCGCAAGCGCATGGAGAGCAGCCCCGACCGAGAAAGAATGAGACGGCCTGCTCGAAGCGCCGCTAGGCAAGGTGGAGTTAGTTCTGGCCAAGCTTCCGATCGGAAAGCAGAACTCAAGAGTAAAAGGAGGAGCGAGATAAAATCCCGGATTAGAACCAGAAAAAGAGCCAGGACACGCGTAAGAAACAAGCACCAGTGCTTCGTAAGAGAGAGAACTGGCGCGCAAGGTAGTTTGACAGGAGCTCACCTGTTCGAAGGAAGGGCCACAAGCCGTTTTTGGAAATATAGGCGAAAGCATGCCTTAGGTTTGTGCGCTCCACATTTTAATAGCTGCGTTTCTGTGTTGTTGATTCTTATGTGTATCCGACAACAGTGTGGTGTCATGTTTGTGAATTTCATGGCCTTGATGTGTGAATTTTGTAATGTGTCATTACAGTTTGTGAAATTTGTGCAATATGTGTGATGTGAACATTTGCCCCTACAATTGTGAGCGCATGCACGTGCGCGCGATGTTCGTGGTTGTTGTGAATATTGTGGGACAATATTCTTTAAGGGAGGGGCAGTGTCACGAAATCGCGCCCATTTTAGTCAAGCCGGCACGGCGCGAGGCCCGCGCGGCGTCGCGTGGAGAGCATGGAGAGAAAAGCCCCTTCCCCGAGCGGGAGAGCGCGTAGCTTTGTACGCGTTGCGTCACCCTCTTTCCCATTGCCCGGGGAGGACGGTGGTTCATCGGCCAGGAATGTGCCAGGCCCTTCGAGAACTTTCTATGGGACCTGGCCAATGACGACGCGCGGCTCAACGGGAGGAGAAGAGGGAGCTATAACCAGCGAAGTTATGTGTGTGTGCGCGCTAGCTTTGACGCGTGCTAACAAACAGACGCGGCGCGCCCTATTTAAAGAGACCGCGCCGTTTGAGGAGTCAGTCAGTCAGTCAGTCATTCAGTTCGTCAAGTGTTTTGCGACGTGCTCGCGCTTCGGCTGGACTCCCGGGGATCACCCGCTGCTGGCAAGCCCACGGACTTTCAAGGGAGCGGCGCTCGTCTCGTATGGCGGCCACATCGTGACTCTTGAGGCGTCGGACTGCAACAGTGCCCGGTGAACAATTTGGTGTTTGTTTATGTACTCTCTCGTGTTTCATCTGTTGTAAAGCCTCTACGTTATTGGATACCTGTGTAATTGCATGCTTAGCGTTTGTATTCTGTGAACCTCTCGTCTGTTGTATTTCAAGTGACCTTGTGTATTCCTTTGTATCGTCTCTTGCTGTGCATAAATTGTGTTTTGTTTGTTACTTCTGACTCCGATCCTTACTCTGGTTTGAACCGGCGACCGCTGGGCACCAAACGACCACCCCCTTCTGTCACTACAAGGTAGTTGAATTCCGGCTGAGCTTGCCACGCAGGTCGAGGGCATCTCCTTTGCGACCGGAACAGCTACCCCCACTCACTCTAAGGGTGTCTGGGAGTGTGCGCACCGTTAAGGGCTCATCGTTAATAATCCCCCCCTAATTATTAACGGGTGACAATTATTCTGGCGTCCGCGACAGGACGTTTGGTGCATTCAAGCTCAGAGGACGGAGAACGAGTTGAAGAGTTTACGAAAAGGTCGTAAACAGTGTAACAGCAGAGCGATAGCGTGAGGTACCGCGCTGAAGCGGTTGTGTAAGGTCCATTGATAGTGCTATGTGTTAGTATTAGGCAGTTCAGATTGAAGATGAATCTCAAGGAGATTATTGCGTTGGGCTTAGAGAAAGGTCTAAAAGGAGCTGAACTGCGGGAATGGGTGGACCGAAAAGAAAGAGAGGTTCGAGAAGAGGCTGAGAAAGAAAGAGAGAGGCAAAGAGAAGAACGAGAGAAAGAATGGCTCAGGAAGCAAGCAGAGGCAAAGAGACAAGCAGAAGAAAGAGAAAAAGAATGGCTCAGGAAGCAAGCAGAGGCAAAGAGACAAGAAGAAGAAAGAGAAAAGGAATGGCTCAGGAAGAGAGCCGAAAGAGAAAAAGAATGGCTGAGGAAGCAGGCAGAAAAAGAAAAAGAATTCTTAAAAGAGAGAGATATCCTTCTCAAAAAGCTGGCTGAAGTGCGGCGTTTGAAAGGTATTACCGAGCCTCCGGAGGTTACCTTTCCTTATATTAGAAAGTACAGTGAACCAAGCGATACTGTAGAAATTGGCTCCAGCAGCCAGAATGAGGTTGTGGATCAGCGTGTTCCTGCAACAGAAACTTCAGATGACCGAACTGAAGTTCATAATTCTCAGAAAAAAGAGATTGTGCCCTCCGAGACGACAGGTTGCAGAGAAGCTGCAACGGCAGATGTCGAGCCAGAAACCTCGGTGTTTTCAAAGCCTGAAGATGAAGAAGGGCAGGATTGTAGCTCCTCATTAAATGACACCATGGCTGAGTGCATGAGTGACCGGGATGAGGAGACTTCAAATAGCAGTGAGCACGAAAGCTTGAATGACGTTGGCAGTGCAGATCCTAACCTTGAGGATTCAGAAATGGAGGAAAGTGAAGACTGCACGGCAATGAAGGAATTCATGGAAACATTTAAGAAAGAAGAATTAATTAAAAGTGAGGAGAATGAGTCTCTAATTGAAAATGAGTCCTGCTTCAAGAAATTACCACTGAAGGTCGTAAAGAGAAGAAAGAAAATGAAAAGGATTGAGAGAGAACCGAGTTCTCAAAAGGACGCTCCTTTCAGACAACAATGTTCTGATTATGTGGGTAAACCTGGATCAAACGTTCCTCGGCCAAAGGTGCGAATAAAAGAGGAAACGAAAAGAAACAAATCCAAACCTGCCAAGTCAGGCGAAGTCTACAGGGAAATGTCTCATAGAAAAAGAAGGAAGAAGCGGCTGAACGACTGGATGCGCAAGCGCATGGAGAGCAGCCCCGACCGAGAAAGAATGAGACGGCCTGCTCGAAGCGCCGCTAGGCAAGGTGGAGTTAGTTCTGGCCAAGCTTCCGATCGGAAAGCAGAACTCAAGAGTAAAAGGAGGAGCGAGATAAAATCCCGGATTAGAACCAGAAAAAGAGCCAGGACACGCGTAAGAAACAAGCACCAGTGCTTCGTAAGAGAGAGAACTGGCGCGCAAGGTAGTTTGACAGGAGCTCACCTGTTCGAAGGAAGGGCCACAAGCCGTTTTTGGAAATATAGGCGAAAGCATGCCTTAGGTTTGTGCGCTCCACATTTTAATAGCTGCGTTTCTGTGTTGTTGATTCTTATGTGTATCCGACAACAGTGTGGTGTCATGTTTGTGAATTTCATGGCCTTGATGTGTGAATTTTGTAATGTGTCATTACAGTTTGTGAAATTTGTGCAATATGTGTGATGTGAACATTTGCCCCTACAATTGTGAGCGCATGCACGTGCGCGCGATGTTCGTGGTTGTTGTGAATATTGTGGGACAATATTCTTTAAGGGAGGGGCAGTGTCACGAAATCGCGCCCATTTTAGTCAAGCCGGCACGGCGCGAGGCCCGCGCGGCGTCGCGTGGAGAGCATGGAGAGAAAAGCCCCTTCCCCGAGCGGGAGAGCGCGTAGCTTTGTACGCGTTGCGTCACCCTCTTTCCCATTGCCCGGGGAGGACGGTGGTTCATCGGCCAGGAATGTGCCAGGCCCTTCGAGAACTTTCTATGGGACCTGGCCAATGACGACGCGCGGCTCAACGGGAGGAGAAGAGGGAGCTATAACCAGCGAAGTTATGTGTGTGTGCGCGCTAGCTTTGACGCGTGCTAACAAACAGACGCGGCGCGCCCTATTTAAAGAGACCGCGCCGTTTGAGGAGTCAGTCAGTCAGTCAGTCATTCAGTTCGTCAAGTGTTTTGCGACGTGCTCGCGCTTCGGCTGGACTCCCGGGGATCACCCGCTGCTGGCAAGCCCACGGACTTTCAAGGGAGCGGCGCTCGTCTCGTATGGCGGCCACATCGTGACTCTTGAGGCGTCGGACTGCAACAGTGCCCGGTGAACAATTTGGTGTTTGTTTATGTACTCTCTCGTGTTTCATCTGTTGTAAAGCCTCTACGTTATTGGATACCTGTGTAATTGCATGCTTAGCGTTTGTATTCTGTGAACCTCTCGTCTGTTGTATTTCAAGTGACCTTGTGTATTCCTTTGTATCGTCTCTTGCTGTGCATAAATTGTGTTTTGTTTGTTACTTCTGACTCCGATCCTTACTCTGGTTTGAACCGGCGACCGCTGGGCACCAAACGACCACCCCCTTCTGTCACTACAAGGTAGTTGAATTCCGGCTGAGCTTGCCACGCAGGTCGAGGGCATCTCCTTTGCGACCGGAACAGCTACCCCCACTCACTCTAAGGGTGTCTGGGAGTGTGCGCACCGTTAAGGGCTCATCGTTAATAATCCCCCCCTAATTATTAACGGGTGACAATTATTCTGGCGTCCGCGACAGGACGTTTGGTGCATTCAAGCTCAGAGGACGGAGAACGAGTTGAAGAGTTTACGAAAAGGTCGTAAACAGTGTAACAGCAGAGCGATAGCGTGAGGTACCGCGCTGAAGCGGTTGTGTAAGGTCCATTGATAGTGCTATGTGTTAGTATTAGGCAGTTCAGATTGAAGATGAATCTCAAGGAGATTATTGCGTTGGGCTTAGAGAAAGGTCTAAAAGGAGCTGAACTGCGGGAATGGGTGGACCGAAAAGAAAGAGAGGTTCGAGAAGAGGCTGAGAAAGAAAGAGAGAGGCAAAGAGAAGAACGAGAGAAAGAATGGCTCAGGAAGCAAGCAGAGGCAAAGAGACAAGCAGAAGAAAGAGAAAAAGAATGGCTCAGGAAGCAAGCAGAGGCAAAGAGACAAGAAGAAGAAAGAGAAAAGGAATGGCTCAGGAAGAGAGCCGAAAGAGAAAAAGAATGGCTGAGGAAGCAGGCAGAAAAAGAAAAAGAATTCTTAAAAGAGAGAGATATCCTTCTCAAAAAGCTGGCTGAAGTGCGGCGTTTGAAAGGTATTACCGAGCCTCCGGAGGTTACCTTTCCTTATATTAGAAAGTACAGTGAACCAAGCGATACTGTAGAAATTGGCTCCAGCAGCCAGAATGAGGTTGTGGATCAGCGTGTTCCTGCAACAGAAACTTCAGATGACCGAACTGAAGTTCATAATTCTCAGAAAAAAAGAGATTGTGCCCTCCGAGACGACAGGTTGCAGAGAAGCTGCAACGGCAGATGTCGAGCCAGAAACCTCGGTGTTTTCAAAGCCTGAAGATGAAGAAGGGCAGGATTGTAGCTCCTCATTAAATGACACCATGGCTGAGTGCATGAGTGACCGGGATGAGGAGACTTCAAATAGCAGTGAGCACGAAAGCTTGAATGACGTTGGCAGTGCAGATCCTAACTTTGAGGATTCAGAAATGGAGGAAAGTGAAGACTGCACGGCAATGAAGGAATTCATGGAAACATTTAAGAAAGAAGAATTAATTAAAAGTGAGGAGAATGAGTCTCTAATTGAAAATGAGTCCTGCTTCAAGAAATTACCACTGAAGGTCGTAAAGAGAAGAAAGAAAATGAAAAGGATTGAGAGAGAACCGAGTTCTCAAAAGGACGCTCCTTTCAGACAACAATGTTCTGATTATGTGGGTAAACCTGGATCAAACGTTCCTCGGCCAAAGGTGCGAATAAAAGAGGAAACGAAAAGAAACAAATCCAAACCTGCCAAGTCAGGCGAAGTCTACAGGGAAATGTCTCATAGAAAAAGAAGGAAGAAGCGGCTGAACGACTGGATGCGCAAGCGCATGGAGAGCAGCCCCGACCGAGAAAGAATGAGACGGCCTGCTCGAAGCGCCGCTAGGCAAGGTGGAGTTAGTTCTGGCCAAGCTTCCGATCGGAAAGCAGAACTCAAGAGTAAAAGGAGGAGCGAGATAAAATCCCGGATTAGAACCAGAAAAAGAGCCAGGACACGCGTAAGAAACAAGCACCAGTGCTTCGTAAGAGAGAGAACTGGCGCGCAAGGTAGTTTGACAGGAGCTCACCTGTTCGAAGGAAGGGCCACAAGCCGTTTTTGGAAATATAGGCGAAAGCATGCCTTAGGTTTGTGCGCTCCACATTTTAATAGCTGCGTTTCTGTGTTGTTGATTCTTATGTGTATCCGACAACAGTGTGGTGTCATGTTTGTGAATTTCATGGCCTTGATGTGTGAATTTTGTAATGTGTCATTACAGTTTGTGAAATTTGTGCAATATGTGTGATGTGAACATTTGCCCCTACAATTGTGAGCGCATGCACGTGCGCGCGATGTTCGTGGTTGTTGTGAATATTGTGGGACAATATTCTTTAAGGGAGGGGCAGTGTCACGAAATCGCGCCCATTTTAGTCAAGCCGGCACGGCGCGAGGCCCGCGCGGCGTCGCGTGGAGAGCATGGAGAGAAAAGCCCCTTCCCCGAGCGGGAGAGCGCGTAGCTTTGTACGCGTTGCGTCACCCTCTTTCCCATTGCCCGGGGAGGACGGTGGTTCATCGGCCAGGAATGTGCCAGGCCCTTCGAGAACTTTCTATGGGACCTGGCCAATGACGACGCGCGGCTCAACGGGAGGAGAAGAGGGAGCTATAACCAGCGAAGTTATGTGTGTGTGCGCGCTAGCTTTGACGCGTGCTAACAAACAGACGCGGCGCGCCCTATTTAAAGAGACCGCGCCGTTTGAGGAGTCAGTCAGTCAGTCAGTCATTCAGTTCGTCAAGTGTTTTGCGACGTGCTCGCGCTTCGGCTGGACTCCCGGGGATCACCCGCTGCTGGCAAGCCCACGGACTTTCAAGGGAGCGGCGCTCGTCTCGTATGGCGGCCACATCGTGACTCTTGAGGCGTCGGACTGCAACAGTGCCCGGTGAACAATTTGGTGTTTGTTTATGTACTCTCTCGTGTTTCATCTGTTGTAAAGCCTCTACGTTATTGGATACCTGTGTAATTGCATGCTTAGCGTTTGTATTCTGTGAACCTCTCGTCTGTTGTATTTCAAGTGACCTTGTGTATTCCTTTGTATCGTCTCTTGCTGTGCATAAATTGTGTTTTGTTTGTTACTTCTGACTCCGATCCTTACTCTGGTTTGAACCGGCGACCGCTGGGCACCAAACGACCACCCCCTTCTGTCACTACAAGGTAGTTGAATTCCGGCTGAGCTTGCCACGCAGGTCGAGGGCATCTCCTTTGCGACCGGAACAGCTACCCCCACTCACTCTAAGGGTGTCTGGGAGTGTGCGCACCGTTAAGGGCTCATCGTTAATAATCCCCCCCTAATTATTAACGGGTGACAGTCGACTATCGGAAATTGAATAATGTGACAAAGAAAGATTTATACCCGTTGCCGCGCATCGATGACTCACTGGACAGATTGCGACGTGCTAAGTATTTTTCATCTATTGATTTAAAAAGTGGCTTTTGGCAAGTCGAAGTAGACGAAAGAGACCGAGAAAAAATCGCATTTGTCACTCCAGATGGCCTATATGAATTCAAATTACTCCCATTTGGATTGTGTTCTGCCCCAGCTACATTCCAAAGGATGATGGACACCGTCCTCACTGGCCTCAAGTGGCAGATCTGTCTTGTGTACTTGGACGACGTAGTCGTTTTTTCCGAAACATTTGACCAGCACCTCGAACGCCTTCGAGCTGTACTGGAAGCGCTCCGTTCTGCTGATCTCACGCTCAAGCCCCAGAAATACCACTTCGGGTATGCAGAACTCCAGTTTCTTGGCCATGTTGTGAGCGCTGATGGGGTGCGCCCGGATCCCGATAAGACTGCTACCGTCGCACGGTTTCCCGTTCCAGCTAACAAGAGGGCTGTTCAGCGCTTTCTAGGCCTGTGCTCATATTATCGGCGGTTAATTGGGGACTTTTCTCAGATTGCGGAACCCCTGACGTGCCTTACAAGGAAGGACACCTCCTTTGTGTGGAACTCTGAGCAGCAGACGGCCTTCTCTTTGCTTCGCGAGCGCCTTCAAACATCCCCTGTTCTGGCGCACTTCGATGAAGCGGCCGACACAGAGGTGCACACTGACGCCAGTAGTATCGGTCTTGGCGCGGTCCTTGTCAAGTATCAAGACGGGATTGAGCGAGTAATAGCCTATGCTAGCCGCACACTCTCTCGCGCCGAAACGAACTACTCCACCTCGGAAAAGGAATGCCTGGCGGTCGTGTAGGCCACTATGAAGTTTTGCCCCTATCTTTATGGTCGACCATTTAAAGTCGTCACGGGCTATCATTGTTTGTGCTGGTTGGCAAATCTGCGAGACCCATCTGGACGACTTGCACGCTGGAGTTTACGGCTTCAGGAATTTGACATAACTATTATTCATAAGTCAGGCCGCAAACACGAAGACGCTGACACGCTGTCACGAGCACCCGTTGACACTGATGATGTTGCAGCCGATGACGAGAACGGCTTTCTAAGAGCTCTCAGAGCATCTGAGCTCAGGGATCGACAAAGAGCTGATCTAGACATCCTTCCACTCATCGATTATCTGGAAGGGCGTGATACGACGCTCCCTCGACGCCTATCTTGGCACATTGGTTCATTCTGTATGCAGCAAGGCGTCTTGTATAAAAGAAACTCCCAAGGCCAAGAAAGAGCTTTCCTCCTGGTAGTACCATGCGAGCTCCGTGCGGATATTCTACTTGCTTGCCACGACGAACCGACGTCTGGTCATTTGGGTTACTCACGGACGCTTGCTCGAGTCCGCAACATGTATTACTGGCCAGGACTCTCCGCAACTGTGAAACGCTATGTAAGAACCTGTCGCGAATGCCAGCGCCGTAAAACACCGCCCCTGAAGCCTGCCGGATTTCTCAAGCCCGTTAGAGCACCACGTATTCCGTTCGACCAAATCGGCATGGATCTCCTTGGCCCTTTCCCTTTGTCGCAGGCGGGAAACAAATGGATAGTAGTCGCTACTGACTACCTGACCCGATACGCTGATGCAAAGGCAATCCCTTATGCCACAGCTTCCGAAGTAGCCGAGTTTTTCATGCACAACATAGTCTTGCGGCATGGCGCCCCTTCGTACGTTATTACCGAAAGAGGGACAGCTTTCACTTCGCAGCTCATCGACCAGATATTTGAGTTGAGTTACACGACCCATCGCAAGACCACAGCGTACCATCCGCAGATCAATGGTCTTACCGAAAGGTTGAATAAGGCGATTGCGAACATGTTGTCAATGTGCGTCGATGTGCAGCACAAGACCTGGGACGAGGTGCTGCCGCACGTCACATTTGTGTATAATACAGCCCTACAAGAAACAAAGCGCTTCACACCATTTCGACTTGTGTACGGGCGTGAAGTTCAGAGCATGCTCGATTCCATGCTCCCGTGCCCAGATGATGACCAGTTTCCCCCAGATGCCCAGCAGTATGCCATCCGCGCTGAGGAAGCCCGCCAGCTCGCCCGTGTGCACATCGGGAGGCAGCAGACCTCTGACGTGCACCGCTACAACCTCCGGCACCGCCAGGTTCACTACAAACCTGGGGACCAAGTCTGGGTGTGGACACCAGTTCGCCGTCCAGGCTTGTCAGAGAAACTCCTTTCCCGCTACTTCGGGCCGTACAAAGTGTTGCGTCGTGTGAGTGACCTCAGTTATGAAGTTATTCCAGACGGCGCCGCACTTTCAGAACGTCGAAAGCCCAGCTCGGACATTGTGCACATTGTGCGGCTGAAGCCGTACTACCAACGATAACGCACGGCCACCCCCTTTGACCACTCTCTTACTTTTCACACCGTTCTTACCGGCCGTCTTCATTTTTTTCTTCATTTTTTTTTCGGAAGGGGGGGTAATGCCACCTAGCGTTGCCAGGTGGCGCATGACTGAGTGAAGGAGGACGAAGTTGGAAGGACGACGAAGTGTCGCTTGCGCGTTTGCGTCTGTGCTGCTCGCTGCCGTTGTGTCTGAGCTAACCCCTGCTATTCCTGGTATCCTCAATCACCGTGTAGGTGACAATATATTAATATGTACATCATCATCATCCTCAGCCTGACTATACCCACTACAGGGCGAAGGCCTTTCCCATATTCCTCCAATTAACCCTGTCCTGTTCGAGCTGCATCCACTTGACCCCTGCGAACTTCTTAATCTCATCCGCCCACCTAATTTTCTGCCGCCCCCTGCTACGCTTTCCTCCCCTTGGAATTCAGTTTGATGCCCTAAGCGACTATTGGCTATCCTTTCTTCGCGCTACATGTCGTGCCCATGCCCATTTGTTCTTGATTTCCATCAGAATGTCAGTCACTTGAGTTATTTCTCTGACCCACTCTGCACGTTTCCTGTCTCAACGTTATCCTTATCATTTTTCTTTCCATAGCCCTCTGCGTTGTCCTCAACTTAAGCAGAACCTCTTTGTTAATTTCCACGTTTCAGCCCCATGGGTTAGTACAGGTAAGATGCAACAGTATAATATGCAACACAATAATAATGTTGCACATTATAATAATAATGTATAGGATGCAACATAATATGTGCAGTCGTGAGCAAAAGTGGTATACAACACGCAGCCCATGGCGATGGTCAGAAGAACTGCATCGGAACGCAATCTAGCGATAGTGACAGGGAAAGTGTCTGCGACATATGCATGTCAATAAAATGAAGCACTGTCACGACTGTCTCAATCTCAGATAGCTGTTGCTAGATGGCGTTTTCCCTAAGGCTCCTCTGTTTTTTTAAGGGTAGCGAGAACTACACGAGCGCCCTCTCGAGGGGTCCAGGCGGCAGCGCTAGCAGACTACGCGCCGCACTGTTTCGTGCATATCGCATACTCATGAAGCCGCGCTCGGTGCACGCATAAACGGGTAATTCAACAGATTTATGTCCTTTGCTGCTCAGGAAACTCCAAAAGACAGGAATAATAACTTAAACATGCTTGTGCAGCATAAACGTAAAAAAAAGAAAACAAAAAAAAAAACGCGTGCGTTAAACGAGCCAGCTCATTATTCAGAACCATTCGCTTCAGTACAGCGGTAAGAAAAATGTTTATTAGTTATGCTTTGAAATTAGTATTGAACTTAAAGTAGAAACGATATTTCAGTGAACTTATTGGGCTCGTTTCCTTACTAAAAAAATAAGTATACTGCGAGTTTTCTGCAACTTTGGGAAAGTCGTTGCGCACAGAGCTCTAATGAAATATCGGCATCATTGCTTTTCTAACCGTTCGGGTATACTCCGTTTTACACAGTTTTTTTGGCTGGAGTTTATTTCGTTTAGACAGTATTCCAACAGCTTTATTTATTTATTTGTTTTATATTGTTTTCCCTATAGCCTGCCGGGCAATAATGTCACTAGTAAGCTTGGATGCCGCCTCTCGAATCTTGATGAGTCCCAGTGTGCGTTGAGCGGAACTTTGCATTCGATGCAACGCCTCCGTTAAAACAATGGCTCAATAGCGTTGTACACACACGATTGCTTTTACACTTTTTATGGTAAAAATTTTTGTTTTTATTTTTTAATTTTGTACACCGATATTTAGCATAGGCAAATACCGACTTTCCATTTCGATCACTTTGACACATTTGCACCTTCCTCTTTTTCCAATGTTTCATTTTTTATTTATATCAATAAACTGATCAGTTGTACGAAGCAAATTTTCATAATAAGCATTATCAAGCATTGTATTTTCATTCTGAAGATTTTGATACTATTGATTCCACGCGTTATATTGCAGTCCTGATCTGTTCGGGAAATTAGGGAGCTCGAAACGACAGTGACTTTTCACTTGATATCCAGAGTACAAGTAATGACTACATATAGTCATAGCGTTTTGCTCATGAAATAGCCTATGCCCAAACAAATAAAAAAATTTCAGAAAAAAAAAAAGAAAGGCCATCCCGGGCAAGCGAACGGCTTTTTAAGCAGACAGAAATCATTTCGCATAGTCGGGTGTTTTCCGTGGCCATAAGAATCTCACGCCCGATCTCATGAGGCCATAGCATTCCTTCTGTTGCTATTATCGTCACCGCGAGGAATGGGAAATGACTTTTTCGCGTCTTCTGCACGGTTCCGGCAGCCGAAAGCACAGCAGCCCGGCGCAGCCGCATGTCATGCGCATGCTTCGAGATTTGAGTCGAGAGAGGCAATTGTTGCGCCCGCTTTAATCATTTAGTACTGCACATACACTCCTAAAACTGCAATAGAGGCATGGAGAATACTTTTTGCTTAACTAATCAGTCACTATCACGCTGGTAAGAGCAGATCGCCATGCATTTCAGCGGCGCAGCGAGCACTACTGAACCCTTTGGGCGGAGCTTGGAGGTGAAGAGGTCACGTGCCGCCAACCGGCCTATCGGAGGGAGGGGCAGCTGGATCAAGACCTGTCGCTACCTTTAAAAAATAAAGGAGCCTTAGTTTTCCCCAGCTCCGCCACCGGCTGCGTGTTGTATATACCACTTTTGCTCACGACTGTACCATGCCTGAAAGTGCAGTGTGCAATGTCGGCAGCCGACCTTGCACAGTAGCAACTGGGCAGCCAACATCAAGGGATAGTCCTTCACGTTTTTGACAACATTTGAAGGTAAAAAGAGTGTACGCATATCTGTGCATGTCCATATATGCGTTCTTCAAGTGAGGGCCAAGGGGTTTTCTAACGAGATAGCGTTAAATGCTCCATTCTGCAGTAAATCCAGCGTTGTCAGCTTTGAGCAAAAAAGAAAAAGAAAAGATAAGATGGGAATTTTCTGCAGGGGGCAGTTAGTAGGGGAAATTACCACGTACTGGATGGTCGGCGGGTTATGTTACGCTAGGAGACCATTTGGTACAGTAGGAGCAGGCAACTTATTATTTGAGATGTTTATGTGAGATGGACATTTAACACTGCTGGACACTGGTCGATGAGTAAGACACGATCTGGGACGTAAGCAAGATGCGGTGACGCTGCTGGCACCCAGCTGCGCTGGCTGGGCCACGATCCAATAATTGAAAGGTGCTTGAAAGAGCGCTCCGCAGGTGGAATAGGAACTCTCTTAGTTCCCCGCGCTCCGAAGCCAACACAGCTTGGGGAGCGATCACGATCGTCACATGCTGCGGTTCGAAGCATCCCCATGGCACCGACAACTCATGAGAAACGAAGGCCCTGCACAGTTTTTCCTGCTACAGCCTATGAACAAGTGGCCCATGAATTTGAGCTTAGCTCCCACCGAGCAGAGGTAGTCACGTATGGCCAATACATCAGTGAACGCCGTTGCATTATGCAGAAGCATGTGAAGATGGCAAGCGAGCATCGAGGGGTCTGCAGAAAAAGCTGGTGGGATGAGGAGGTTAAGGCAGCGCCGTGCGCTCGTAGCCTTGCCAATCGACAACACCGTCGGGTGGTTAAAAATCCAGACGGCGAAAATGTCTAGGGTAGTTGGCAAGAGTATTTGCTTCGAAAGCGGAAAATGCAGGCTATTACGCAGCGGAAAATAGCCGAAGCCAACCACAAGGCGCTCCAGGACATCAAATCCGCTGGGAAAGGAGCGGCGTTCGAATTCTGGGTGCATGTGGCACGACGGGATGGCAGACCGGCACAGGCAGAATTCCGCGACGAGTCAAGTGGGGAAAAGGCGGCTGATCTTTATCATGCCTTGACCGAGCATGTCTGCCAGTTATACGCACCTTTCATGAGCCTTTCATGAGTTACCCTACCTGTGAGCAGTCAGGGGTGGCTCCTACTGAACAAGAAATTTGGTCTGTGTCGCTGGGAGCCATCGATAAAGCAATCGCCCGGATTAGCACGAACACAGCTCAAGGGCTGGATGGCATCCCTGCTGGGCTCGCGAAAAGTCTGGGCACTGAGTGCCAGGAACAGCCTGCCGGTATCTTTACAGATATACTGGCAGGCAGACCTCTGCCAGATGACTGGCACCGTGGCAGGGGGATCTTGTTACAAAACAAAAAGGGTGATGATGCCGGTCTCTTAAGACACTAACAGCTTCTCACTATCACCAGCGTGTTGTACCGGGTATTCGCGCAAATCCTGAAGGCTTGGATGACCGAGTGGGCCGAAGAAGGCAACCACTTAAACGAGTTGAAAAATGGATTCCGGCGTGGCCGCCGCCTTGAGGACAATCTGCATGTCTTAAGCCAATGCATAGAGATTGCGCGAAAAGAGGCAAGAGGGCTGGTGAGCTGTTTCCTGGACGTAGTAAAGGCTTATGACAGCGTCCACCAGGAAAAAATGCTGCAACATCTTGATGCAATTGGAATGTCCAAAATCTGGACAGAGACGTTCCGACGTCTCTATGTCATCAACACGATGATAGCCACCTCAATAACATCTATTCGAGCTAGGTGGTAGTGGGTAGGGGCCTAGAAGAGGGCTGCCCACTCTCACCCTAATTATATCTGCTATATACGGCGAGCGTTGAGCGGCAGCTCCTGGCATAAGGTGTTGGTTTCGTAGTGGAGCGGATGAGCGAAGGCATCAGAAACAGCGAGTGTTGCCAGCGTTGGTGTTCGTTGACGACATTGTGCTGCTGGGAAGAGACGCGGGCTATCTGCAAACCCTCATTATCGACTGTGATGAAGAACTGGCACCTCTTGGGTTGCAGTTCAACGCCAAAAAATTGGCCGCACTCGCCTTTTCTGAACCTGACCGCCCGAGTCCCCTGGTGGGGCCAAAAGGTGTGCCGCTGCCTTAAGATACACACTACCGCTACCTCGGCGTTACCTTCGGGATCGAGCCTGACTATACTGCTGGTCATGAGTTGCATTTAAGGAGATCAACCCAGCAAGCTGGCAACATTCTTCGCAGGAGATGCTTGTGGGACTTTAATCGATTTCTCATGGTGTGGTAGCTGTGGAAGGCGGTACATGTCTTTTGCCATGACTTTTGCCATAACTTTTGCCATGACTTTTGCCAATGCGGTGGCATGTTCTACAGCACCAACCTGCAAATGGCTGAAACGCTGCCAACGCACTGTACGGAAGGCTGGCTCCGGGCTGCCATGGAAACGTTTATACTAGGCAATTCAGGGCGACCTCGGTTAGTCCAGTTTTGAGGCGCGTGAAGCGCGAAGCAAGGCGTCGTATGAAGGCAGGCTGACAGCCTGAGACTGATGAAACCGCATCGATGAGCGCGACACATGTTTGATTACGTGCATCGTATTGGTGTGTGCACCAGATGGACGAAGCGTCCGCAGTAACTCTGCAGGAGGAACGACTTTTCTCCCAGCCCGCGTAAGAGGAGACGGAACGAAAGTGGACGAGAGCAGTTGAGGGTCAGGTGCGAAAGGTGAAAACCGAGCGCTGGAGGGAGGCGATGGAGGGGAAGTCCACACTTAAGCTGTACAGAGAACGTAAACAAGAGGCTTGTGCGGAACCCCTCTATGACAACGATATTTCTAGCAGCCTCCTTTTCGGGGCACGAGCCGGAGCCCTCCGAACTCTGGTCTATCGCCAGAGCTAGGATTCGACTGTGCGAAGTACGATGTGCACAGTGTGCGCAGTGAGCGAGGAGACTATCGACCGCCTGATTCTCGACTGTGCGGGCTTCGCACCAGCGTCGAAAGAGGGCACTACACTCCCACAGGCGCTTGGATTCAGTATACGTCACGCCTCTGCCAGTGCAAGTCGATTCAGAAAAGTGGCCAAGATCAAGAGCCACCTGGGAGAGTGGCTCTTGAATAACAGTTGAAAATGTCAACGTACATCTATGTACGTGTGTGTTCGTGTACAGGTATGTAAAAGTGCGTTACAGCTATAAGGCCAGGCCAGGATATTGTTTTAATGCAATGTCCACCCGTTACAAAGGGGAAGACCGCAACATCCATCCATCCATCCATCCATCCATCCATCCATCCATCCATCCATCCATCCATCCATCCATCCATCCATCCATCCATCCATCCATCCATCCATCCGTCCGTCCGTCCGTCCGTCCATCCATCCATCTTTACATACATACATACATACATACATACATACATACATACATACATACATACATACATACATACATACATACATACATACATACATACATACATACATACATACATACATACATACATACATACATACATACATACATACATACATACATACATCCGTCCCTCCGCCCGTCCGTCAGTCCGTCCATCCATCCATCCATCCATCCATCCATCCATCCATCCATCCATCCATCCATCCATCCATCCATCCGTCCATCCATCCATCCATCCATCCGTCCGTCCGTCCGCGTCCGTCCGTCCGTCCGTCCATCCATCCATCCATCCATCCATCCATCCATCCATCCATCCATCCATCCATCCATCCATCCATCCATCCATCCATCCATCCATCCATCCATCCATCCATCCATCCATCCATCCATCCATCCGACCGTCCGTCCGTCCCTCCGTCCATCCATCCGTCCATCCATCCATCCATCCATCCGTCCATCCATCCATCCATCCATCCATCCATCCATCCATCCATCCATCCATCCATCCATCCATCCATCCATCCATCCATCCATCCATCCATCCATCCGACCGTCCGTCCGTCCCTTCGTCCATCCATCCATCCATACGTCCATCCATCCACTTTTGGAGTTGCGAACGGCTGAGTAAATTGTACAAATATAGACGTTGGCAAGAAAATGTTGGAACATTGGGAAAGTATATATTTAGAGGCAACGAGATCAATTAGTTTGAACGTAAAGCTTAGCAAAAATGAGAAAATAATAAAAAGTGATGTGTATATTTTCCGACGTTTATCAGTGTTTATCAGTCGTTGTTGTGACTTTGATGTTATTCAGCGTGCACAAAACACTGCGAATTCCAACAATTGGCTTTTACCTCGCCCTATAAAAAGCAGATGCCTGTATTGGTTGGTTATCCATGATTTATCAGCCGGCGAACCGAAAAACATTTACGAGATTTAGTCCTTGACGTGCTGGTTGTCTAAGCAGTGGTGCGGACCACCGTGAGCGATCGTAATTCTTTCGCTGTGGCGCGCTGAGCTAAGCAGAATGTGCCAGCTTCTAATTTTGTTATTACATACTATAAAGAAATTAAGTTTGAAATGCTTTGCATAGTGTGAAAATATCTCAAGCACAACAAAAAAGCGAATGTAGACCTGTGCTGTGAATGTCTGCATGCTATACTGAAACTGCCAACATATTGGACTCGTAATTAACCTCATGCCAGTGACTGGGCACAAATGACCAGCTTTATTGTTAAAAAGCAATAGAATTTCAAATCGATGTCAAATGGTGATCGAAAGTTCAATGTACGACTTACAGCAGGGAAATTAGACCTCGATTGTTTTTAGAAATGCCTCTGACTCCATCTGGTGCGAGTAGATGGCATCCCCGCAAAGAGCTCAACGGTTAAATGTTCGCCGACACTTAAAAACAAGTAGCTGAAGCCGCATGCTGTGGTGCTTGAGGAGGAGGATTTCTGCGTGCCCTCCTCCATATATATTCATTTCGCACAGCCTCAAAGGAGGTGGCCGGCTGGTAGACGTTGGCGATCGTTTTGAATGAGGGTGTGACAGAGTGTGCGACTTTATTTCGAATGAATATATTTTTGAAATTCCCCTATAAATGTGTGCTACAAATCCGGACATACCGTCAAGAGGCCAACTATCATCCGCTGAGTGCGTCCCCTAATCACGCAAGCTTCTCATGTGATGCAGCTTGTTGCCAAGCAGGGTACTCCACCTCAGGTACTGCGAATCAAACGACACAGGTATTTATGCTGAATAAAGTACTCACACAACACAGTAGACGAACCGCATGCCATAGCAGACGACCTACACAATGTTTACGCACACAGGTCGCGCTCATGGACGCCGTGGCCGTCTGCTCCTCGAATCGAGCGTATCGTCTGCGCCACCGTCTGCTACAGTGTGCCGTTCTCTTTCGTCCTTTTGCAATGGCGCTTGCGAACTGTAAGCTGTATAGCTTGAACGACCGTATTATTAAGCAAATGAACGCATATACTTGAGATGTTTGCCCGACTCGGAGAAACGCCCAGCAGGTAGTGGGCCTTACAGGGGTATGTCTATCGGAATAACTGGGCGTGCCCTTACTCTAATCAAAAGCTATTTATTCGAAAGAAAACAAGCGGTATTCATATCAGAGACATATTCAAAATACAAGACTACTAACATTGAAGTTCCACAAGGTTCACTTCTTGGTCCTCTTATTTTTATTATACCTCCCTATGTGCCTTAATAATTCTGTTTTATTTGTGCAGATGACACGACCATCTTAACCTCGTGTTCACACATAAACAAGGTGGTAGAAAAACTGAATGCTGATGCAGACATTGTATTCAGCTGACGCCGGGATAATATGCTGTCCATCAATGCATCTAAATCTAGTTTTACAGTTTTCAGCTCACCTCATAAAATTATCTGCGAAACCCTGTCTATAAACATCGGCTCAAACTCTATTATTGCTTCTGATCATGTGTCATTTTTAGGTGTGGAACTTGATAAACATCAAAAATTTCGGACTCACATCACATCTATTTTTCGCAAAATGGCTTATGGCATTAGAGTACTAATTAAAGTTCTCCCGTATTTTGATATTCCCACGCTCATTTCTCTATATTACTCGTTCATCCACACTCACATTCAGTACTGCATTTCATCTTGGGGAAACCCTTCGCATTTATCTTCCCTGCAAATTATCCAAAATCAAGCTATACGCATTATTACTTGTAGTCACCGTTCAGAAAATGCCCTTGGTTTGCTCCAATCATACAGTATTCTTTCTGTGAACAAAATAATGGACTACAGTTTATGTATTCTAATGTATAAATAAACCTGTTAGAGAGCTACTTCCATTTTCTCTAACCACCAATGATCAAATACCGCGTCGTACCGACACACGTTTCGCCAACAACAATAAATTCTTGCTGTCTAAACCAAAACACTAATTACGGAAAACAAACAGTCCGATTCTCTGGTACCACTCTTTGAAATTCTTTACCACTAAATCTCAAAGAATCATTAACTATTTATGCCTTTAAATCCGCTCTTCGTCAGTTTTTAATATCACACTAATCGTATTTTTCAAGGTAAACTGTTCCATTGTTATCCTTTATATCTTCTTATGAATTGTTTATGCTTTCATTATGTGATTAGGCGTGTATTCATTACAACAATAGTGCCTGTAATAAATTCACGCTTCGTTCACCCCAACCCACTGATGCGAAATATTGTATAAATTTTGCAACTGCTCAATATATATTTATTTACAATAATCATTATAGGATGTCCCGTCCATAGTCCTTGACTTTGGGACCTCCTTCTGTATTCGTGTTTTGTTAACCTTTTATATACAATAAACGAAACTTCAAACTTCAAACTTCTGGCCTTCTAGCACACAATTTTAGAGCGTGTAAATATAGATTGCATTCGAAATGACGTACGCACAGTTTGCCGCTGTCTTCTACAAATCGCTCGCCAACGTTTACCCATCGATCGTCTCCATCTGTAAAACGAGAAAGATATTTCGGTAAGTTTTGCTTACATGTGTTTCTACGAGCCGCGATCTTGACTGATATGCCGGTTCGTTTCGCTGTATTATAAAAATACTTCTCCTTTGAAATGATGTTTCATACTTCCACAATCTGTTTTGTGATGTTCATGGTTGCTCTGCCCCAACCGGCAATATTCATTCATGAAACTGATTAGAAAACATTCGTTTCCATGTATTCCCAAGGGCACTGAGCCTCCCCCCTCCCCCCTCCGCTCATTTTACGGCGACATCCGCCAGCGCAACTTTTGTTTGTAAGTACGGTATTGGGTCTATAAAGCCACGGAGGCACTTCCACGTGGTTTGGTTACAAAGAGGCTTTATAAATATCTTTCTCCAATGGTCTTTCACATAATTTTGCACTTTACGACTGCATGTTGAAAAAACTTCTTTTTGTGCGTGTTGGTTCATACTGTTCATTCGAAATGCTTGTAGCGCGACAAAGAAAAAAAGGACAAGCAGAAAGGGACGAGCGCTACTCTCAACTGATTTTTTTCGCCAAAGAAACACATATTTATAAAATTCTTCCCATGCGCAGAAACCCAAACGCAGACACTCGTACAAATGACATTTGAAAAGCCGAACACTTCCATCAGATGAGTCTATAAACAAATCTGTATTTACTAGAGAAGAGCTTAACCCGGCGGCTGCAGATGCATTCCGCGCCTTTCTTACGAATGTGAAAAGCTTCAATAGATTCCCGTGCTAAAGCGTCGTTGCTTCTTCCTAAAACCGTTGCTATTTTTAGGTTTGGCGAACAATTCACTGGCTTACTGCAAGATTTCCAGTGAACAACGAGATTCGTACCACTCCCATTCTCAAGGCATCTTTCGGCCTTGCGAAGCCGCTTATTCAGGCAACGCCCGGATTGCCCAATGTAGACCTTCCCACATTACAATGGTGTCTGATGCACAATGCCTACATTGAACTCAACTTATATGTGCTTATGTTTGGTTGTTGCACAAAATGTTGCACAAAACCGGCACCACACAAGCCCCAATACATATACCACTCTTTTGCACACGAACTGTCTTCAAAACGAACAACGGTGGCGCCCAGATAAATTCAAGGATGCGATTTCGCTCTCTCGAGGTCAGAGGTCAAATCATGATTTACCCTGGTCATGGGCGTGCGTGCTATGCCCGGACATGACTCGACAATAGTAAATCCCAGATTAGTGTTTTCGCACTAAAATGCACGCGCTTTTTCTTTAGGTGCCAACACGAACGACTCGATTGCGATGCGGTCCTATGCGGCGACTACCGGTATTTTTTCACTAGGGGTGGCTTTACTCCCTCCTAAGTATGGTTCCGACGGGTGCTGTAGTTCGCTGGTTTGGGTCTTAAGGTGTTGGAGACGCTATACATTGTCTGCCCCTCCGGAGCTTCCCTGCAGCCACAGCTTGCGGTGCGCTTTTCATGTGTAAGAAGTGCTGCTGACAAGGCGACCGGCACCTCTTTCTCGTTGAAGAAATGGCCTGCCACTGGACCGCGCGTAAAAACATCATTCACACCTGCCCTACCGCTTTGAATAACTGACGCAGCAAACAGCAAGCAGCAAGGAATTTCATCGATGAAAGGAGGCAGAAAACTAAGCCTCATGTTCCCGTCAGGACTAACGCGTAAGCCACACTAGCCGCGGAGTGGGACCGGATGGGCTCCCACGGTATATGTCTACACGGCTATTCAGCGTATAGGATTAGACGTACAACGGCATCTGAGCAACACTGAACCTCACAGAATAACAAATGCGCGAAGACGCCAATGACGTATATTGGACCCCGCTCGAGAATTTATTACGCGCCTTCATATTTCATTCGTCCTCCAGTTTTTCACATCTCACTTGCTACTGTTAAAGCTCAACAGTTGTAAATATACTTTGACTTTCCGTCTCGATAAAGTGCCATCTGTTCGGACCATGTTCAATTCCGCCATAATATCCGCCTTGTCTTTTAAAATAAAATCACAGCCCGACGGACAGAAAGTCGCAAGGCTCTTCCTTGGAAGCAACAAGTTTCTTTTACAATGCGACAAAGGTAATCGTTGTCATTTGATAAGTGCTATTAACCTAGTGACGAAGCGCTGGATCTGTGCTGGTTAGTGTTGGAGATATGACGATGCTGTCATATAAGATCACGGAAAAGGTAAGTGGTCGACGTCTACGATTGATTACACATGCTTATACCTAAGCCTAATGACAAGGGATGAACAATCTCTGAGCTTCTGTCACGCACGCCTTCGCCAGCAAAATAAAAACATTGAGAAGGTTGCAGTTTTTCTTTCTTCCGAAACGCGCCGCCAAAGACAACTTTGAGCTCGTGCACCCAGCGTTTTTTTTTTTTGGTCAGATCACTTCAGGGTACGTCAGGGTACGGCCACATCGCCATTTTCAATAGAATTTTACATTCAGGATAAATGCAGACAGCGCACATCCCTGCAAGAAAGGATGGAAGGTGTGACAAGCAAATATGACGCAACAGGAGCAGGGCGGATGCCACCCTATTCCTTGCGCTGCCCCGCTGCTGAAGTGTGGCAAGATCCTGTCTCTGTATGTTAAGACACTTCTCAAGACTTTGGAAAAGCTTCCAGTGCTGCAGAACGTACAGTCTCGACGCTAAAACGGTTAAGTCGTACCTTCGGAATGGAACATCTCAGAAGCATCAAGTTTGCTTTGACGAAATCGACTGGATGATTTTAGATAACCCAGACTTAATCTAGCGTGATAAAAGAGATAGCCTCACCAACAAAAAACGTGTAGATTCCGGAAGACCAAAAATGGCGCCACATATCGCATTCGTCTTCTCAATTTTTTTTTTGTTTCCCACTCCCATACAGGCGCAGTATTCATGCGAACGCATGCTCAGAATTATAAGGCCTCTATTTGCGAAATATTCAGTTTTATTTTGTTGTTGTTTCAACTACAGACAAAATCTTCTCGCTTGCCTCTTGTTGCCTGTCCCAGACAAAAAGTTTTATTAGATGTTCCCTTCTTCTTTCTCATCTTCCCCATTCAGCTCACCGCGACCGCACAGTGGTTATAGGGCCCTCAACGGCTGTGCTCAATAATGGGGGATCGAATCCCGCCCGCGGCGGCCGCTTTTCGAGTGCACGTTAAAGAATCCCATGCTGATGGCGTCTCTCATAGTAAGAGTCGCTTTGCAACATTAAACCCCCAAAATCAAACCAAACCAATCCACTTTTCCCTTTTGCCAACATTAAAAAATCGCCCTGTGTTGCTTCCAACCTCAAAAAAAAAAAAAAAAAAAAATCTTGCCACGTACCCAGTAAAAGGAATGGATCTTGATAGTATCTGCATATATCAGCAGACGGCATCTGACGAGGTCCACCACAGGTGCTCCGGTTTGGGTTTCGCAGCAGGAAAAATATCACCGAGGAGAAAATTCGCACTATTAGACGCCTAACATTCGAAAGCGAACGAAGATCGCTTATTCGCACTTATTGCCACGAAGGTGTCTGTATAGAGCCCCGATAAATTCATGCACTTTGCAGAACAAAATGCAAGAAACAAGAAGCTTGCAAGTATAGCTGAAACGGTCAGAAAATATAAGTGTTTAAAAGAAATGAAGTCTTTGAAGCGTGAGGGTTCTCTTACGTTTCGAGGAGGGTTATTCGCCAACGGTGTTTAATGCAGCTCAGTGGGATGCTGATTTGTCCAAGCTTGCGATCTACTGGCGATGATCACTTGGCTATATTCGGGCTTATGGGGTTTAATGTGGCACGACGACTTCGGTTATGAGCTGAACCGTAATAGAAGGCTCTGGTAATGGCGGCCACTTGAGTTTATGTAACATGCACTAACATCGATCAATACATAAGCGCCTTGCGGTTTCGCCTCCATCGAAACACCGCCACGGTCAAGGTCGAATCCATATTGCCTGACTCAGTAGTCTAGTGATCTAACCACTGTAACACTAACGCGAGGCCGCCTGGCTTTACTATTTGAAATGTACATGAGATCGACGCCGCACTACGGTGAAGTCACGAAGTAATCTAAGGACGAGCAAGGAGCTGTCTGTTTGCTTCCTTGCGAGTGCCTCGTTCGAGCAATTAACCGTTGTTGTAATATTTTTACCTAAGAAAATATTGGCAATATTTGACGCCATCGACGCAAAACTGTGGCAGCGCCATAAAGCTGCAGATGAAAAACTCACTTGGAAGATTCGTGCTTCGTGTTGCAACATAGCACTGCGGATGGCAAACATTTTCAGATGTAGTTCCGAGAATTCCCCGGCAAAAGTAAATGGGTGAATAAAAACTTTTGCAGCACTGCAGTATGTTTTTTTTTTCTACGTCAACTAGATGGAAAAGCCGTACGGTACCATTCCATTGTTTTCCCACTGCCAGGGGCCCAAAAGGAAGAGAGCATTGTGTGCTGCAACAGGGGTGTGTAAAGCCAGTTATTGCGCCGATGGTTGTAAGGTCGGGGCATTTTCACGGAGACAACATTCTTTTTCAGGTAAGGACTTGGTGCCATTAGAGCGTTTTTATTTTTAATTGAACGAAACGGTGATATCGCGTCTGGTCGTTACCGCGATACAACTATAATAATGAAAAAATGTACCTGGTGGTAATTCAACGCGCAATTAAATCGCTAGTATTCTAGTTTTTACTCTCGACTCTTTATACCTTTGCATTGGCGGCAGTCAATAAAAAATTACGTTTTATGAGGTGTAAAATAAAACATCAAAATGAAGACCAGCGCTATACAAGCGCCGGTGAGTAAGTAGGAGCCGACGGGCAAGAAAAGAAACAAATAAGCGATTGAGCTAACTCGCTGGAAAGGGGTAGGTTTACACACTACGCCAGACTGGTAAACTGTATTTCACCTGCTTTACATGTAAATATATTGCCCGAAAGCGGAAGCTGGAAACGAAGCCGTGTTAGGAGTTGGCATCATTTTCAGAAGCGTCGTTTTCTCTTCCGTCTGAGATTATCCATTGGGTGGAAATGCCAGAATCGGAAGTCGTTTCAACCAATCGGATGCTAGGAGGTCAGGTCGAAAACGACACTGCCGAAGACGACGCAAACTCGCATTACTAACCGTGGACTGCAACTCCCTTTGTCGCGCCTCCGAGGGCATGTCCCTACTCGATTTACTCGAATTCATTACGAAACGTACAGACGTGAACAGGCTTGTCTCGAAGCGCTCGAGAGGTCTCTGTAGTGCAAACGGAGCAAAACTTTGCACCTTGTACTGAGTTTTACACTTGATGTTTGTGCTGAAATGAGACTGAATTGCCCTTGAGATAGCTGTTGCTGCTATGATTTGTCCCGCAACACTTCGCCCCAGCGCATTAAACAAGGCTGCACACGAGGGCTTTGTTTTCTCGACTCAAGTGCCAGTCACCGGGAAAATGTTCTGAAGATTGCCGAATTGAAATCAAAGCATACTCGTCAATTTAGCTTTCAGCTTCTAGCAATTATTTCGCAGAGCATTGCCAATCTATAACAATAAAGCTGTAAATCCGAGGTGTCCTCTAATTTTCTGACTCTCCCACCATAAGCGCAAATTCTGCGCTGGCGGTCTTCGGATCGCTAAAGCGTACAGGAGGCGGGAGATGATCGCGCGCTGTTTCGCTCACACGCTGGAAATTTTCAGACACAGGCCGACGATCCCCAGTTTGACAGTCATTTTTGCAATTCGAAATAATTTGTTATCTGATTAGTGGAGTGTACGCGAGTAGAAGAAAATAACAAATATAACCTATAAAAGCGAACCGTATCCATGTCAGAACTCAGACTGTCATCCTTCCGTTGCCCAGCCGAGCACGCGAACAACTACTTCATTCGAACGCGTTCATTCTCCTTGTCTGGTGTAAGGAAGCCGGAGGCTAATGAGGGAAAGGACAACAGCAGCAGCAGAGAGTAAGAATAGTTCAATCAAAAATTTAAAACAATAAAAAGGAAAGTAAAAAAATCAATAAAGGCAAAGTATAAAAAAAGGACAAAAAGAAATCAACAAGCAAATTTGCAGACGTTGGAAAAACAGCAAACGGCAGAACGACCTCATGAATGCTTTCACACTTCTACACTTTAGATTACCGTTGTAAAGTTTAGTTTTACAACGATTAATGCAAAATGTTTACCTAGAAATTGAGGCTCGTGCACCTGCAACGAAAGTATGCGATTCAAACGAGCAGTCAAGAAATTTGTCTCCCTCACTCTTATTATAGGCGGAGTCCTTGAAGCCGCCATCTTTACTCAACAGCTACGGCACCTACATACAGTGAAAATCGCAAACATCAAAATACGCTGCCTTTCGCAGTATATCCCTGGAACTTCACTATCCCTTATCGCTGTTCCCTTCGCGCTCGCAATTTTGTGTGTGTGTGTGTGTGTGTGTGTGTGTGTGTGTGTGTGTGTGTGTGTGTGTGTGTGTGTGTGTGTGTGTGTGCGTGCGTGCGTGCGCGCGCGTGTGTGTGTGTGTGTGTGTGCGTGCGTGTGTGTGTGTGTGTGTGTGTGTGTGTGTGTGTGTGTGTGTGTGTGTGTGTGTGTGTGTGTGTGTGTGTGTGTGTGTGTGTGTGTGTGTGTGTGTGTGTGTGTGTGTGTGTGTGTGTGTGTGTGTGTGTGTGTGTGTGTGTGTGTGTGTGTGTGTGTGTGTGTGTGTGTGTGTGTGTGTGTGTGTGTGTGTGTGTGTGTGTGTGTGTGTGTGTGTGGTCTGTGCGCGTTTGTCTAGCGCTGTAACCACGAAACCATCAGTCCGACGCCTGCATGTCTTCTACCGGCATCTACGCTTTACGGGTTTCCGCCGGCTTTTCTAGCTCGATGGCTTCGCGCAGACAGAGTACCTTGTGAACTGTGCGTCCGAAATGTTCGGAAACTCAACTATGTTCACAAGCACTTTCAATTTTGTACTACTTACAAGTACGACTATTTCTGTACGCGTGAACGAACTTGCAAATTAGTTTTTTTTTTTCGCTGCTGCCCTTATTTTGAGCAGCAAAAACGTCGCTGAAATATTATGTTTTCCAACGCCCTTTTTGCAGCAAGGTACGAGCGTCACTGCTGCTTGGACTGCCAGAAAATGGGAGCTCGTTGGAGGTGAGGACATGCTTTGTAATCGCGGGTCTCAAATTGTTTTTAACGTGATATCGCTAAAGGCCCCGTTTCCGAAAATGAGGAGTTGAAAATTTGCTCCGGGAAAGATCTGCAAGTACATTCATTTTCATCGCGATGTTGAACAATATGTGAAGAAATTATGTTAAAAAACTCTCCGAGGAAATATCCAAGATTTCTAGGCATGTATATGTACCGCATCTTTTTGTAACGACATTTAGGAAACTGATAAACATTTTTGCCGGAAGGCCTAGTAAATGAACCATCGTTCGGTAGACGGAGTTTCGCTTTACTGAGCGTGCGCGAACTGAAACCAAGCATCCATGTGTTTTGAATATCCCGCTGCCGTGATCGCCCGATACTCCGCAAAAACTCACCGCTCCTCCCACCTCACTAACGGACATCAATCCAGGTTTGATCTCGTTCCTATCAAAATTGTTACGCAACAGTTTTCGTGCACTGTTCCGGGCAGAGTCAAACCATTTCCTCGCCCAAATGGCATTTATTTTCCAGTCCAGTTAAGTGATGGGGATTCGAACCGACAATCACCTCCCTGCACCATGTGACTTTGCGCATGTTTTTTTTTTAATTTGGTTCATAGGAAGAAAAAGGCACAGCATCTGTCACACTTGCTCTGTGGACACCTGAACAGCGCCGTAAGGAAAGGGAGGAAGGTGGGCGTGGAAGTGGAAAGAGAGAAAGGGGAGCCGTAGTGGAGGGCTACGGCGTAACTTCGACCACCTGGGGATCTTTAACGTGCGCTGACATCGCACAGCACACCACGGACGCTTCTTCGTTTCGCAAGGCGTTTTCCAATCGGGCGTCGATGCGCGAACGAGATTCCGCTTTCATGCACGTAGGCGGTCCCGAGTGCCGCAAAACTGTAAGGCGAAGTTCGCGCTGCCGAACTAGCCTCTGTTTGCGCGGCTACTCCACTGCATCGGCGCTGCGACAGCGTAGCAAAGTGCGCTCCGTGCACGACGCCCATGCGATGAAAACCAGACTCACCGCGGCTCTGTCACTGCCGCGTTGATATTTAAGTTGCACCCATGTGCTTTTACACCCCCCAGCACCAATTTCTATCTTCGTTCACTCCGTCCCTACCCTCGTCGCCTTGTTGGTGTATCCACGAACAACTGAGCACATGACTGAGCTCTTGCGATTTAGTGGTTTCCCCGCTGTGATGCCGCAGTGGTTAAGATTCCTGACTACTGTTCCAGAATACCCGGGCTCGAATCTGACCGCCGGCGGCTGCGTTTTTATGGAGGCGGAACGGAGAGGTATCCGTGAGCTGTGCGATTTCAGTGTACGAGAGATCCCCGTGGTCAAAATTACTACGTAGCCCTGCACTACGGCGCCCTCTTTCTTTCTGCCTTCACTCCCCCTTTCCTCCCTCCTCTTAGGCGCGGTTCAGGCATCCGTGAAACAAGCGTGACAGATATGACGCTTTTCCTTTCCTGTGAACCACTTTATTATTATTATTATTATTATTATTATTATTATTATTATTATTATTATTATTATTATTATTATTATTATTATTATTATTATTATTATTATTATTATTATTATTATTATTTAGCGACCCAATTGGCCCGTTAGACGACAAGCATGTGACCACGATCTCTTTACACAGGATTGCACCCGCCACCGTTTCGGTGGTTGACGACGGCTGTAGTTGCGGCGCGCGTCTTTCTCCCCCTCTTAATTTTCTGTCTTCTCTGTTTTCTCTTATGCTTGCACGAGGCAGCGGAGGTGGCTCAGCTACAGAGCCAGTAGCAGGCCCATGCATTTTCTTTTCCTTCTTCCTACAGCCACAACAACACAACAACCTTTTTACACAGAAAGCATGGTCTCCTCAAAAAGCTTTTGCCGCATTGAAGGTAAAACCACCGCTGACATCTTCCTTGCTTCCCAATTTCTTCGTTATCTTCGCGTAACACTTTATTCTTTTAACTCGGCAGCTAATTAGTCTCTTCAGTGCGTGGGTACCGTAGGTCTCGAAGTCAACCAGAGTCGCGTGCAGCTGCCTGGGAGGTTCAACCGGTGCAAAGCGGTCGATCGGCTAAAATCTCATGCGCAGCATGCACGCGCAGTGGCAGAGAAAACGAAGAGGCCCCTGAATTGTACGCAGGAGTAGCGTCGGCTTCTGTCCTCGGCCTGCGTCCCAAGCTCTTGATCCAGTCCTGCCGTAAGTTTTATAACATATAACTGCGCGAAATGAGGGAGCATGAAGCCTCGTTGACGCGGTCGTGCGCTTTAAGCGACTTATGTAGTATTGTTAATGTGGTCTGTGTGCATCTCTTGAGTGCTTTACTCCCGCGCTATCCGGATGAGAATGCGGAATAGGAATTTCGATGGTAGCAGTGGCGTTGAGATACAGGACACGAAGTTCGTCGAGGAGGTTTTGGTCGGAGCCGTGGTGTTCATGAACTATGCGGGAAATGCTGTCCTGTAGAGATGTCGTGCTACTGCTCGAACCAACCCCCCCCCCCCCCTTCCCCCTATGAGGGCGATGTCAATTCTGCCCAATTCCGCCCTCGATGAGATTTCGGAGGCTGAGGTAAAATGCGCTCTCACTTAACTCCGCCCCAACTCTGCTCCGGGACCGGGCGGCGTTTCCAACAAAGCTCGCCGTAATTTTGGATGACCCACTCATTGAGGCCCTTACCACCTTTACCTCTGATTGCTAAACAGAGGGTGAAGTCCCCGCAGCATGGAAACGTGCACGGGTGACTCATACCGAAGCCCGGCAAACGACTATCTCTTGGGTACCTCCAAACCATCTTCCCTCTTCATGTGTTGGTAAACTGATGGAACACGTCATTCTCGACCAGCTTAACCATTATGTTGAAGATAATTACCACCTAACTTCCACTATGAATGGTTTGGTTTGTTGGGTTTAACGTCCCAAAGCAACTCAGGCTATGAGAGACGCCGTAGTGGAGGACTCTGTAAATTTCGACCACCTGGGGTTTTTTAACGTGCACTGACATCGCACAGCACACAGGCGCCTTTGCTTTTCGCCTCCATCGAAAAACGGCCGCCGAAGCCGGGATTCGATCCCGCATCCTTGGGAACAGTAGTCGAGCGCCGTAACCACTGCGCCACCCCGCGGTTCCGCTAAAACTCAAGGCATTATGCTCCAGCTCTCGAGAGCGATATTGCGCCCCTCTATCAGAGCCAGCACAAAGGTTATCTTAGGGCTTGCGTTGATATAACCAAAGCCTTTGACATTGTCTCCCACGCAGCTATTCTCACTAACCTCTTCCTACTAAATCTCGGTTACCGTACCTAAGAGTACGGTACAGCTGAAGTAAGCTTTGGCTATTTATATTCAGGCCCCATTACCGGGTCAAGTGGAGAAATATGGGAGAGGCCTTCGCCCTGCAGTGGGTATAATCAGGCTGATGATGATGATGATGATTACATTCTGTAGAAAAGTCATGTCCCAAGTCTTTTCTCCCTTCCTTTTCAATCTCGCCTTGCTCACGGTACCCTCTAAATTAGATGAGATCGCCTGCTGTCCTACACCTATACACCTATACGCGGCCGATATCATCCTCTAGCTTTCAACGATGTCAAAATTGAATCCACACTTCAGCAAGCGGTGGATATCGTTGAACGCCACATAGCTGGAGCAGACCTCTTATGCTCCCCTCAAAAGTCCTAGATGCTCCTCATCCGAAGTCCACCCGGCTTTTGTGATCATCTCCCCGTCTGCATTACTGCTTGCAGAAAGCTAAGCGAGAAATATCCACCATTATAACATTTAAAGCTTCTTATCCAAAGCAACGGGAAAAGACCTGCACTCTGGCTAAACCCACAGCCTCCTGTCTCGCAGACTATTCATCTCATTCGGCGCATTGCTAACAAGCATAGAGACACGCGAAGGGTGACGTACGATGTCTGGCCCAGGCATTGGTTACCAGTCACCTAAACTATGCCCTCCCTTACCTCTACCTTAGCTGCCAGGAACGGCATCGCGTAGACTGCCCTATACTAGACAGGAACACAAGGCGGCTCTTCCCTTCCCTTACCAGGCCCCCATCTACAAACCCCTGAGGTCCATAACACTGTAACGGAGCTCGCAGAAGCTCATCCCTCCTCTCAGTACGAAAGCCCCACCCTCACGCCCACGGGGCGTCACATAACTCCACAAAGCAGGAATAAGCTTTGAAGTGACTGTCGTTGACAAGGTCCAGCTTCCCACAAAAACCTCATCGTTACTCCTCTCCCTAAGAGAAGAGAACTTTTATTTGCTAAACAGTGACTATCCTGGGCTTCGCGGATAGCTCCTGTACAAAAAATATTCGACAGATCGGACAGCCCTCAATGCCGACGCAGCCGGACACTTTGACCGCGATGCTTTTTGGCTCGCGGTAGTAAACCACTGTGGATGGCCCGTTGTTTGCGTGCTCCATCCCTGTCAGATCGTCTGAAGATGCCGAAAAGGCGGTCATAATCTTTGTGATGGTCTCGACCTCTGCAGAAACTATCTTCAGCTACTCTAAATCTGCAATTCGTAACTTTGCCAAAGGCCGGGTCTTCCTCATTGTCTTATCCATCCTCCACTCCACCAATCTCCAACTACGCCTTATTCATTTAATCTGGGTCGCTGTGCACTCATCCCATCCAGGGAACGAGGTGGTCCACAATCACTCCCAATGATTCGTCGACCGGCCTGTGGCGTTATCCGCTCTGCGGACGGCGAGAGACCATATGGTTACGTTTCATGATGTCACCATGCCCTATACTACTTAAGTAGACTTCTCAACCCCCCGCACATATTTGCCTTACGAAACCACAAGAGAGTGCGTATAGGCAGCTCCAAACGAACAAGTTCCCGAATCTCGCGATATATGCTCCATCGTATGTATGTAGCCAGCTTTACCTCGGGACCCCTCTTCCGCAGGTTTGTAGCTCTCAAATCAAGATCAGTGGGAGACCGCGTTGCTCACATCCGACTCGGTCCTTAGAAGTCGCCGAGCGCCACCTCATGGCCACTTGATGGGGCTTTACTCCCACACTAATTTAATGCTTCCTGCCGATGGAAAACTGTGGGGGTTTAAGCATAGCGTGAACTTAGTGATAGAGCGAAAGTTGTATGGCAGCGATATTCTCTTTGTCCGCGTTTCTTCATTATCGTTATTAGTATTAATTGGTTCACAGGAAAGGAGAAGCTCAGTATCTGTCACACCATCTGTGGACACCTCAACCACGCCGTAAAGTAAAGTGGGAGTGAAAGTGGAAGGAGAGAAATGGGTCCCGTAGTGGAGGGTTCCAGAGTAATTTCGACCACCTGGGAATCTAACGAGCACCGACATCCCACAGCACACGTACGCCTCTTCGTTTCGCCTCTATCGAAACGCAGCCGGCGGCAGTTGGGAACAAACCCGGGTACTCCAGCACAGTAGTCGGGCGTCTTACCACTGCACCACCTCGGCGGGGCAACATAATTTTTTATTTAATTTTAAATAATGTTTTGTGTTGTTGTTGTTGTTGTGGTTGTAGGAAGAAGGAAAAGAAAATGCTCGGGCCTGGTACTGGCTCTGTAGCTGAGCCACCTCCGCTGCCTCGTGCGGACAGAAGAGAAAATAGAGAAGGAAAAAAAAGAAGAGGGAGAGAAAGACGCGCGCCGCAACAACGGCCGTCGTCCACCACCACCGAAGCGGTGGCGGGTGCAATGACGGCCTACAACAGATAAAAATTCGGTGGTTGGCTAGCCCCCGCCGCGAGCGGCGTTGGCTCACCGTCCCAACCCCGTAGGGCCAGGAACTGCCACCAGGCAGAATACCCAGAGGGAGACCCCGTGATATGTTTCGGGGGAGGGAATGAGCCTTACAATTTTGAGTGCACGCCACGAAATTGTGGACACCTATACACCTAACCAGGTCATGATCAGTTTTCATTTTTTTGTATATTGTACATTGGTTTATAAGAAAGGAAAGACGTATTATCTGACAGACTTGATAGAAGGAATATGGGAGTGGAAGCGCAGAGAAAGAGGCCCCATAGTGGAAGGCTGCAGAGTAGTGTGGCCACATCTGAGGCTTTAACGTGCACGCACATCACATAACCCAGGACTGCCTCTCCGTTAAATAATAGAGGAAAGGAAAAGCTCAGTTTCTGTCACTCAATCTGCGGACATCTTAACAGCACCGTAAATGAAGGAAGGAAGGTGGGAGTGAAAGTGGAAAGAGAGAAAGAGGAGCCGTAGTGGAGGGCTACGGAGTAATTTCGACCACTTGGGGATCTTTAACGTGCGCTGAGATCGCACCGCACACGGACGCCTCTTCGTTTCGCCTCCATCGAAACGCAGCCGCCGAGGTCGGGTTCGAACCTGGATACTCCGGCACAGTAGTCGGGTGTCTTACCACTGCACCACCCCGGCGGGGCACTTTTTCTTCTCTACTTTCCCTGTTCTGTCCGCACGAGGAGTAACACTGATTTATTTATAGGAAGGGAAAGGCGCCGTAACTGTCTCACTTGTTTTCTGTGGACACCGCAACCGCGCCATAAGGGAAGGGAGGAAGATGGGAGTGAAAGTGGAAAGAGAGAAAGAGGAGCCGTAGTGGA
Organism: Amblyomma maculatum; assembly: GCF_055883805.1. Lineage (NCBI taxonomy): Eukaryota > Metazoa > Arthropoda > Arachnida > Ixodida > Ixodidae > Amblyomma > Amblyomma maculatum. The sequence continues at coordinate 10,591,889 of NC_139347.1, forward strand.
GGGCTACGGAGTAATTTCGACCACCTGGGGATCTTTAACGTGCGCTGACATTGTCCGCACGAGGAAGTGGAGGTGGCTAAGCTACAGAGCCAGTAGCAGGCCCGTGCACTTCCTTTTCCTTCTTCGTATAGCCACAACAACAACAACAACAACAACAACAACAACAACAACAACAACAACAACAACAACAACAACAACAACAACAACAACAACAACAACAACAACAACAACGACAACAATATAGTTTATTCTCCTCTTTCACGGCCTTGACTGTACGAAAGCGCTCTGTTTGGCTATCGCTGGCTACAGGAGGTAAATTGTAAACTAGTTTACAGGAAAGGAGAGGCGCAGTATCTGTCACATGTTTCTGTGGACACCTGCACCACGCTTTTAAGGCAAGTGAGGAAGATAGGAATGAAAGTAGAAAGGCAGAAAGTCCTGGTGATCTTTAATGTACACAAGATGTGGAGAGAAGGGATGATCGAAGAAGTGATAGGAGAAAGCAATAAGGCGCTGTGGTGAATGGCTCCGAATAAATTTCGTCCTGTTTTCTTGAGATGCGCTAATGCCTCTCATCGTACGGGTGTCTTGTCTCTTTCACCCGCACAAAAATGTAGTCCCAGCGCCGAGCTAGAACCTTGGGGATAAGCAGCCGAACGATTTAACCATTTAACCACGGCGAGTGATTCGTTTTGGAGAAACGTCTGCGCTCCGATGACATGAAAGAGTTTAACTTGAGGGTGTGAAATGAAGACGTACCGATGGAAAAACATAGAGCGGAACTCCTTATTATTATTATTATTTTTTTCATAAATGAGAACTTCGCGACCGTTCCTATCACATTTTCAGCCAAGTGAGCCCTACCTTTCTCGCTGGCCATGACAATTATCTTGACTTCAAATGTCCATTCCAAGTAAATATGTAATTCCCGGCAGTATGACGCCCTTACCTGTTTTCAAGGTGAAACGCTGTACTGATTGTTTCGATGTGTCTTTCATACAGCAAAAAGGTGCAAGACAGGAAGTCCGGATCGTGCGATCCCTGCAGCGTGTTCTCGACCCGCATCTGTCCTCAACCAGCGCCCATGGCTTTACCATTCCCGAGGTTCAAGGTGCGTCGAGTAGTGGAGGGCTGGGAAATGGGGCGCCATGAATGCATTACGTAAAAGAGCGCAGCAACACGGAGATGAGACACAACGGGTGCTGTTCTCTT
>NC_139347.1:10598100-10640600 GCF_055883805.1 Amblyomma maculatum
ACTGTCTGGCAGTAAACTTATTTATTGCAAAACACACACAAACGCACACGCATGCGCGTGCGCGCGCGCGCGCGCACGCGCACACACGCGCACACACACACACACACACACACACACACACACACACACACACACACACACACACACACACACACACACACACACACACACACACACACACACACACACACACACACACACACACACACACACACACACACACACACACACACACACACACACACACACACACACACACACACTGTGTGCGTGCACACACACACACACACACACACACACACACACACACACACACACACACACACACACACACACACACACACACACACACACACACACACACACACACACACACACACACACACACACACACACACACACACACACACACACACACACACACACACACACACACACACACACACACACACACACACACACACACACACACACACACACACACACACACACACACACACACACAGTTATGCCGGCGCCCGAGGAATGGGGGAGGGCGGCTGCAAAATAAGTTTTTCGCTTTTCGCTTGTGACCAGCGTTGGTTCGTAATCGCCAATTTGCTGTGGAGGCTTTGGTGTCAATTTTTCCGAAATTTCGGGGCTGTCTGGTTGGCTGATTTTACAGAGAATGGGGAAGCCAGAAGAATTCCATTCTTATAATACATCATCACCTTGTACGATTTGCGCAAATATATTTCTACGGAATTTCGTTTTGCGTTCTGGCTAGGAAAACTGCAGGGAGAAGCTCTCCCCAGGGCCTCCAACAATGGACAGAAGTCGAGCTCAATTAGCCTGCCCTGGAACAGCGACATGCAATGAACTTTCTATATGCATTTTTAAAATGCACTGGACATCTGGAAAAGCTATAATTTCCCCTTGCATGTCACCCTCAGGCATCTTTTATGCTGTGAACTTTATATGCCCACTTGTCGGACTATGCATCTCATCTTCGACGTTGCACCTTAGTGCGCATTTAATGGCCATATTCTATCTCCCCTCATTTTATTTCTTTTTATTTCCACGCCACAACTCTCTCATTCCGTTTTTCTCGCCCCAATACCCTTTCCTACGCAGAGTAGCATGTCATAAAATTCTAAAAGCTGGCTAATTTTTTTTTTAATTAAAGGGTCTCTCTCTCTCTCTTTTCTGAAAGTATGTTTTTCTTTTTTATTTCTAACTTTTCCACATTTAGGAATTCTTGAAAATATTGGCTCAGTGAGTATAAACGGGTAATGGTGCAATGAAATCATTATTGCAAGGTTGCTACAGTCTGAAAGTGCAACACTCAAACGTGGCAAGGAACTGCGTTCTATTTCGAACTCAAGCACCCAATGCGAAAGCCGGTGCGTCAAATCGCCCGGGCTGTTCTTACCTATAGATCGCGACGTTTTGCCTTACATCCGCTAGGTGGCGACGCCGTTCCGCGCAGCCTCCAAATTTTCTGCGAAACGATGTCTGAACTATATGAGGTAGAACTTAACGCTTTGATCTGATTCCAGAGACCTGACGCGGGATTCAAAACTTATGAGGTGACGCGTGCCCTGTGAATTATAATGATTAGCGAGAACGACAGTTTTCTTGAGAAGCCACTTCAAGGCTACTTTTCATGCTATGTACTCTCCCCCTTCTTTCTCATCTCTCTTGAATGTCAGGAAGCTCTGCGCCTCAGTCCGAGGAAGCACTAGGCTCGTATTTTCCCAGGACTTTCAAAAAGGAATTCTAAGCAGCAGCTTATACTATTCCTGCGTCGAAATCGTTCCTATTAATCCTGGAGTGGTTAGTAATGGATACATTTTCAACGAGGCTTCATCCATCCCTAAAGAATAACCCCTACATAGTGATGTCCCCCCATGTTCTCTGAGAGGAAAGCGGGAATGGGGGCTGGAAGGGGGTGTACACACCGCCTTGTCTTTCGAAAGCCCCCATCGTCCTTAATTCCTTACACTAATAACTATCGAAAATAGGCACTGCTTCTGTTCAACTCTCCACACCTTCTCCTTAACAATTTACCCCCTCCACTAATTTTAATTTCCGGGGAAACCTTCGCCCAAATCAGCCCATTATCTTTGGAGCCGTTCCAGTTTATCAACAGCTATCATTGAAAAATAAACATATGAAAAACAAAAAACGATTCAAGCTCATCGGAGTGCTGGGAGGGTGGCAGTATATATACTGGCAGTGAGCGGATCACTTTGAACAAATTATACGGGTGTCCTTTTTGATACCTTGCCTGATAACTTCAAACTTCAACAAGCTTGCCTAGTAGAACTGATATGCCAGTTCTTGCACAACGAAAAGTTGGCGCAAGTTGCTTGGTCGACTGACCATTTACTAAAGCACGCTGCGAAAGTAAACACAACGACGGTTGCTTGCAGTATCATCATCATCATCATCATCATCATCATCATCATCATCATCATCATCAGTCTGACTATACCCACTGCAGGGCGAAGGCCTTTCCCATATTTCTCCACTTAACCCGGTTCTGTGCTAGCTGCATCCACTTGACCCCTGCGAACTTCTTAACTTCTTCCGCCCACCTAACTTTCTGCCGCCCCCTGCTAAGCTTTCCTTCCCTTGCTTGCAGGTTAGGAAAGATTAAAATAGGCTCGTACCCAACGCTGGCATGTGGCAGTTTTCAATTCTAATTTCTAATCCGTTATCGTATGTTAAAAAAAAAAAAAAAAAACATCTGGCTGACGATTACTGTGCTGAGTAATTCGAAGTTTCAGCGTAGCTTTCCAGGTACGTTTTTTCTGCAGTAGGATGAGGTAAATAATTCGAGACATGTTTCTATAGATGTCCAATGTGAGTCTGCTATACATTGTCCCCCGTCGTAACTGGCTTCTTACTTATCCAGCCTTATCTGCTAAAGGGGGTATCGATGAGTTCTGCCAGCTTTGACGGCGTAGGAAGACTAATAAAATTCTCGCACCGTTCTGCCCCTCACTGTTCGATAGAATGCTACGGTATACTTGCAGGAAAAACGCAGTTTCTTACGTTATAGCAGAAGGTGATGCTGGCGAACACACTCAAGTCTAGGTTACGCGTGATGCAAACACCTTAGCAAGTAGAATATTGAACAACCGCTGTCCTAATTTTGTTGATAAAGCCCTGCATGCGACATGCGAAGGTCGTTGGTTCGTATCCCACCGGCGGCGTGTAGTTGTCTTAAAGCACTAGCTCCCACTTCTAACTATCGTTCTTCCCTTCTGCGCCGTCATCGGCGTCTGCAGCGCGCCTGCCTCGGCTGTCAGGCAGTTTCTTGTCACTGAGGCACATTCATACGAACAACGTGAGTTCAAAGAAATTACTTACAAAAGCAGGTGTCACACAGGTACCAGTTTTATACCTATTGTACGTTAACAATATCACTATGCTAAAACGCACTTGAAATTACATTATGTGCTAAATACAAAAGACAATGTTTTACTGGCAGAAACATCCAATGAATAAGAAATGAAGCTAATACTTATCTTACAGAACATTCGCGGGGGCTAAAAAATGTATATAACATGGGGTTTAATACAAGACTCGAAATAATACATGGCGCTCAAACTCATCAACGAACGCACCTAACTAAATGAAGTTTGAAAACAGACGCTCGAAGACAGTAGACGCAGAAGTTTCCTGCAATATGATTTCACGAACATTTGTCATGGACTTATCTCGATCACCTCATTTCGAGACTCGCGCTTCCTTTGGGGTGTTTAACCAAAGTGGCCTGTATCGCACTTGTGTGGCTGAAAAAAAGAGCAATATACTACAAGTTATTCTATTCCAAGTTTGTGTATGGCACACTGGTATGGGGTACTACCATCAACGGTAATTATGAGAGAATATTATTTTTGCAGAAGCTTGTACTTAGTCCCAGAAAGTTATAAAGCAGCAATACAAAATTTACCCCCATAACATCATGGCAGTTAAATAAATCTACAATTGACAAATATATATATATATATATATATATATATATATATATATATATATATATATATATATATATATATATATATATATATATATATATATATATATATTTGTCAATTGTAGATTTATTTAACTGCCATGATGTTATGGGGGTAAATTTTGTATTGCTATATATATATATATATATATATATATATATATATATATATATATATATATATATACCTTCACGAGATACGAGATTAGAAACTTTAATGAAAGGTTAAAACATTCAGAACTATCTATGGCAAAAAAAGCATATGGACTATCAAATAGCTAAACCGCTGAACCTAAACCAGTATAGTGGTGACTTGAGCCACCTATCTAGAGCTTTTAAATGAAGATATCAAGAGTTCTTCTTTTCCTCCAATATATTTTTAGAACCGTTACCAATTTGCAAGTGGCAGTGTACATTTTATGCACGGTCATTGCGCAGTTTGCAGTTGCCATCCTAATATTGTTATTTTTCTTCCCTTCTCGTGCTACTCTTCATTAGACTTTCTCTTCTCCTTACTTAGAGTCTTCCCCAGACGAAGACAAGTACACTTGTCGAAACGGCTTGGCTTGCGAACTGAGGCTACTCGTCAACCCTTGTTCATTGCTCTTTCATACGCCCTTAGACTGTAATATACGGGAAATCTCAATTCTTGATATTACTGTTAGAAACTTCCACAGAGTGTATGTAACGTCTTTCCAGCTTTTGGTTTACATTTTTTCAGATCTGGATGACTACATCTATTCTTTATTTACAATATCTCTAATTGGTACTTGTGTGGTATTGATGTAGTGAACTGGAATTTGCTGTGAATTCGTGTATTCTATTTGAAAAGTAGAAAAAATTTTGAGCTATCGGGACCTCGTACGTCTTGGAATCATAGCAAATGTATTTATAATAACAATAATTGGTTCACAGGAAAGGAAAGGCGCGGTATCTGTCACACTTGTTCTGTAGACTCCTGAACCGCGCCATAAGGAATTAATTGGAATGCCTGTCTCGATGGTAACAGCCGCCTAGAGAGCGATGCGTATGGGACGGCTAAAAGAAAGTTTAACTGCGACTTGTTAGCGTGCGGATTTTAAATTCGTGGTGTGCGGTGTACCGGGACATTGTTAAAATCTTTCATGTCAGAATTAAATCCCACTGAATTTAACCGTAAATGACTATTTGAGAGGGTGATGAGATTATGACGACGCGGGCCCCTGCAACAGCAACAGTAATAGCGTTGATGATGAGCCTTAAAGATATCGGCAACTTGGTCCCAGTCCTGACCGTCCTAACGTCAGATTGTATGGGGCAGTACTTGACCAAAGCAGTCAGTTTCTTATCCATGAAAAATTGGACTCAAATATATCGTTTTCACGTAAGGATTACACATCGGCAAAATCTCCAAAATAAGAAATAAGAGAAAAATAATCGTCTGTATACCGTGTGTACAAGATTACCCTGTACAACGGAGGGTTGTAAAAGGAAATCTGAAGACGCAGGTTGATCGTCCAGCGCCGCCTCATGCTTGATTCTCGCTCGTGTGATTTCGCGCAGTGGCGACCGGGATGCCCTGACGCGAATATCGTACGAAGCCGCCGTGGACCAAGCCAACGCAGGGGTCATCTACAGCGAAATGCGGCTCTTCGCGCAAATGATGAGCAGTACCGCCACCGCTCTCCCCAAGGGGTCCACCCCTATGACCCTCAACTCGACCAAGGAAGTCGTCGACGCAGTGCTGGCCGGATTCAAGAAAGCAGAGGTCGAGTACGGCATCATGCCCCGGCTCGTGCTTGCCTGCTTCAGGGACAAGCCCGGTGAGTCATGACGCCTTTTTTTTTTCTTTTTCGGAGGAATGTCTGTGATCAGACCTCGTGAACGTGCATGTGATTGCGACTCCTATGACAGTGTAGTGCTGTGTCGCCATTTTGATTCCCGTTAGGCACTGCATCTATGCTATCAATGCTCCGAGATCTTGATTTACCTATCTGCGTAAAACTATTTCCAGATAATACTGAGGAGTCGTAAACGCGGAACACGCAGAAATCACCGTGGAACGATTACTTATTAAACAGGCTTTGAGGTCGCATGCTGTATAGTGCAAACTAATATATCAGTGCAGTTCTACTGATGACATCTTGTAACAACATGATGTACTGGCGTTTACTTCTAGACTTCATTCTCTTGCAACGAAAACGAATACCATCAGTGGTCATTGGTGTTGGCGGGACATGTCGGATTCCGAGTGTGTGGCCATAATTGCGGTAAACCTGGATCTGACCTCAACAGTGAGCGGGGAAATCATTCGAGGGAACGGCGCGGACCGCGATGGTTTGCTTTTGCTTTTACAGCGAGAATGGTTTGGGCTACACTTTCCGCAACTAGCGACGCGTGTTGGCGAGGCTTAAAAGCGTTACTCACGGATGAGGGCAGAAGCAGAGAAGACCTGACAAACCGCAGCGCCATCGTGCTCTGCACTCCTAGCAGACAGCAGGTGCGGGAAATCACGATTGAAGTTGAGTGGAAGGGCAAGGTTCTGTAAGTGTCATTCTAGCACTGATGACGTTTCATCTCGTCAAGTTTCAAAAGGTCTACCGCCTTACGTGAGAACGTTGTCCGTTTCCGTCATTGACAACAACAGCGTCAGTGATTGGGGCTGCCGTTGCTTGCCGGAAAACTATAGAGAAAGAACTTGGAAAACGACTTAGCATTTAGGAGAACTTTTGTGCAGAGTGGGCCGACGAAGTGGTGGCGCTCTGCCAGGAGTACAAAGACAAGGGTGTCGTCGGTATGGACGTGTGCGGTGTGTTCGCGCCCAAGCAGACAGCCACTGAGGGAGAAGAGATACTGCACCCACAAGTCATCGCCGCCTTCAAGGTGAGGGGTGACAGAATTCGCCTTACAAGACAGTGTTTTAGGCAAGGTTCTCTCAACGATATTTCGATGTTCGGAATCAGTGTGCTTGATCATTCGCTGGCTATTTTTACAGAGCGGCATCCACCTGGCTTATGGTTTGAATGTCAGCGCAACTGCAAGGGTGTGACAGTTGTATTTGCAACTAAAATGATATAAAATATGCCTTTCCGCTCAGCACTCGCCTTTTAGACGTATAATGAAAAGTATGATGAGAGCGAAGTCACGTTTTGTAAATATAAAAGCAACTTAAGCTTATCATTAATAGCGCATTGTCGTACTATATGAGCGACTCATCGCCTTAGAGATGGAAAGGTTCAGAAAATAAAAGGAAATTTAGGAAAAAAAAGTTTTTTTTTCACGTTTTTTTCAAGGCATGGATGATAGGAAGAACACCATACAGCATGATGCCCTTATCCAAACTTGAAAATTTGTGCTAATTAACATTGCTTATAGATGGCTGCTTCTAAATAAGGAATGAGCTCTTAGCAGTTTGCAGAACACTATACTACAATGATGTAATTTGATTTTGGTTGCACAAGATAAATGTAGTTGGGAAGCTTGGTGATAAACGCTTGAAACACTTTAGTATCCCGATATTATGGCTCTTTTTTTTCCCTTTGTACAGTGCATTACGTTGGGACGCACCAGGTATGAAGAGTTCGTTTTGCATATGAGACTGTGGCTGCACGCAACATTTTAAGAGCAAGTTTTTAATCATCTACTGTGCAGCTTATCGGTCTCGTATAGCATAAAGACACTTATATATGAGAAAGGAAAATTGATTTCTAAAGATAAATGACAACTAAGATTCAATTTTAAGCATTTGACAATAATAAATGTGTTACCTTTCCAGTAGAAAGGCGTTATGGTCACTAACTACAGAACAAGCTGGTATCAAAGACAAAAACTGCGGCCAGCAGCAACAATTACAAACGTACTCATTTCGCAAAATATTCTTACACTGCTGGACAATGATTACCGTACATCCTCCACGGTAATCGCTTTAGAAAAAAAGTGCACGTTAAACAAACATCCATGGCGTGCTGTTCATTTTGAGGTTTGTAAATGTTACGGTAAATATTGCTTCACTGACTCATCGTTATGGAAGAAAATGATAAATTGTTAGAAAATGGGCAGAGAAAAGAAGAACTGAAATTCAACATGAACATATTAGAACGATCTAGGAAGAACCGAATACAGAAGATTCCTTCCAACGTCAATGATTTACCGAAAACTTGCGACGTACTTTACACAATCCAAGAAACTGTGCAGAAAAAGAACACAACTGACAGTCCACATTCTTTGACCAAAACAACAAACTGGAAAGGCGAATAATGCTGTATGGTGTTCCTCCTATTATTCATGCCTTGAGGGGAAAAATGTGAAAAAAAAAAAAAATTATTTCGAAATTTCATTTGTTTTCCTGAACCTTTCGCTCTCTAAGGCGATGAGTCGCGGGAGGGGGGGGGGGGGGGGGGGCATATGGCTTTCTCGAGAAAAAAGTTATAAGCTTTGAATTATCCAAGGTTTCACGGAGTAAAAAAAAACGCCGTTGACACCAAAAGAGTAGAAATAAAGGTCAGAAAATGAAATATGTTCCTTACATATTTCCGCTTGATTAATTTCGAGGGGAATGTGGTAAACTTCGCATCGTACATTAACATTTACAAGAAAAAAACACAAGGCAGATTAAGCATCGATGAAGTACAGAAACGTTGCCTCTACTTTTGGGAACATGTGCCATTTAAGGAAAAATGCGATAAACCTCGAACGGCAGCAGAGAACTCACCGCGATATGAAAAAGCCCATTTGACATAAATATAGCATGACCATAACAAAACTGGGAGAAGAAAACACAAGAACATGGACGTTATTCTCATGACTGACTGAACAACAAAACAAAATGAGGGAGATACAGCTTGACTGCGCATAACATTTCAGGAAAAACAAGTCACAAATGGAAAATATGCGAGCAGAAAAAGAAAACGCTCAAGGAAAAAGTTGGCGCGGAAACAAGGTCAAAAGTACAATCTTTAAGATCTGAGCTATTTAAAACGAATTAATGCGAGATTTTATATGTCACTTCAGCCTATTGTAGCCCTTAGTGGGCAAACTGCCGAAATTTGCCCTGTTCCGCTCATATTCAGCAGTGGAAGGTGTAATGTCCAGAAACCAATATGTGTCTGGAGTTATGGACTCATCGGAGCAGAGGCCCGGCATCACGTGTATATTGCGAGGTATGATTCGCCTACTCAAGTCCTTTTCCGGAGGAGGTGTCTGAGCGGGTCCCTTACTCGGCAAGATTGGCGAACACGTTTTATGCGTTCAAATCGAGGCCGTCCGCAGTTTGCGCTGCACTGACGCGAACTTTCTTAATCTTTTTGTTGTTGTTGCTGCGAATAGCTGCAAGCATGTGGCCTCATGATTTCGCTTGTGACAAGTAGAATGGTCTAGGCAATCGCGTCTGCCGCCACATCGTTACATGTTGTTATATGCAATTTTGGCAGCTTCATCTTGATGCTTACTTGCCGACTTTAAATTCGGCGCTGACGAGCGCAGCGGGAATTTGTAGTCCGATGACCAGCAAGCACTTTTGCTGCTATTGCCGCCGCCGAGTTGCCTAGTTATTTGAGGGAGCAAATCAGCCCAATAAAGAGCTTTTTGTTTTTCTGTAGCACGCAAGTCTGTTGGTTGCCGACAGCATTGTCACTACCACGTGACAATATAATCAAAGGCTTGCGGCCCTACCCGCCGTCCTAAAGGGCCTCCTCTGTACCTCGGATCAAGTAACCTCTCCGCCGCATGTGCTGAGCGGATGATGAGTCGGTCTCTTTAACGCATATTTCCCTTTGCGGGTTTCTTGAGTGTATACCATTTGCGTAAATATTCTTGTGTAAGATCCCGTGAACATCTGATAAGCGAGCTTTGTCAGATTCCATCTCAGAAATTCTATGCGCAATCAGGCGCAACATGTCGAAAGTGCTTTGAAAGTCTTTACAGAAGTTATCGTCATCTATAGCAGTTGTTTTGATTTTTTTCATCACTCACATTTCAAAGATGATCTGATTTTTTTTTTCTTTTTGCGGAGCTTTCTTATCTTTTAGGAGGCGTTCACTGAAATAGACATAACGATGCCTGCAAGCACGTTTCAACACGCAGTTTGAGGGGATTTGATGCCCCCCAGAACACACTATCTGTTTCTGTGGCCAGATATCCCGTGAGAATTCTTTACGTATTTTATCACAGATTTTGCTTTCTGAATAAATTCATGAATAGCCACCATAAGATCAATGACGTCACACGAACTAGCAAGTTATTTACGTGGGCACAGGATTCCAACGGAGAACCTAACAGGAGGCCATGCTACTTTCATGCTGCTGGTATTGTCTATCACCAAGGCAAAAACTTTCTGCTTTCCAAGCTTTTTTATTACCTTTCAAATTTATCCGGATAAATGCACTCCAGTGTGTCTGTGGTCCTCCGTTTTCTCTGCACTATAAAACTTTGGGTGTAGCGACAACGAAGTTCGTGACGCTATTTCCGCGCACTTTAGTGCAGCTATCGATAAGTAAAGAAACGCTGCCCGCACAGCTAATTTTGTCTTGCACTATAGTGTCATTTTACACGAAGGTATTTCTTCAGAAATCCTACCACTCATCGAGTGTTCTGATGGTGGCGCAAATGCCAGCCTGAGGAGTTTGAAAGCTTCCCGACAGTAATTGTTCTCCGTGATTCCGCCATTGATAAAGCTTCCCATTTCTATAGACTCTCACTGATTGGTTTGCCCGCCAGCCTCCGTCTTGACTGCCGTGGGGCCATTTTCTGATGGCGAATTTTCAGAAATCATAACTGTTAATGAAAAGACTTCTCGAGCGGCTGCGCTCAGATGCGGCGCTTGACTTGTCATTGTGCATCGATAGCGAAATGAATGCAATGTTCGAGGGAAGTTCATTACAGTTCTCAATGTGGTTTCTTAAGTACGTCGCTTTCGGAGACGCATTCTTGAAGCGGCATGCAGAATGTGCACACGAAGTTGCCCAATGCTCGAACGAGGTCTTACCATGGTAATGAGTCAGGTCGAACACGGCCGACGCAGCACTTCATCAGTTTCTCACAAACCGCAGACTAGCGCGCGTTAAATGTTTCAGCCCTTTAATCATACAGTTGCAAAACTCCCCACAGCGCCTATGTATTTAAAAACAGCTATCTCAATGGTACAAATCTAGAAAGTAGATCGTCACGAGCGGCAACACCCGCATGTGTTAGAATAAACTCTGATCAAGTTGCAAATTTAACGACTGCCACTCCCCCCCCCCACCCCCCTCCCCCCCCCACACACACGCACACGCGCACGCACGCACACGCACGCACGCACGCGCACACGCACACGCGCGCGCACGCACACGCGCGAAGAAATACACGTAGTACCGGGCGATTAAATTGTGAAAGAAACAGAGTGCTTATTCAATCCAGGTATACATTTCGATTATTATAATTTGCTGTCCCAATCGGCCCAGTATTAAAAAAAGAACTTTTTTCATTTTTTTTTCGAAAATTTTATATACCTACTTATATTCATGTCATGGAAATTGCACAGACTACTTTCAGAAATTCTGGTAGCTACTTCTAAATAAGAATAAGATTTGAGGAACAGACTGTCACCGCGGTGAACGTTAGTTTAAGCATTTGAAGCGAGCAAATCATTTTCTGCGGTCTTGCAGGGGGTTGCAACGAAATTTGGCACTTGTTTTAGCTCAGTATTGAAATTGAGTACATTGGACGCCCGGAAGCTCGACAGAAACGCATTGCGCGCACGTGATGCGTTGCACCGACCACGGTGTCAAATGCCAGCTGTCTGCGACGCTGTTAAGTGATGTGCTCTTTCTTCTTTATTCCATCGCTCTCAAAAATAACGACTACGTCTTTGCAGTGGTGTCTTTTTATCTTGCAGCAAGCCGTGAAACAAACGAGCGTAGATGACGCGGCACAATTGTGCATGCAGTTCGATTGGCGCACCATAATCAGGGTAAAACATCGTCAAGTAATTTGGAATTTTCACTGAGACTCCCTCACGTATAATGAGACTCAGCTTCGGTTCTGTACAGAAAGAAAAGCACCGGTATTCCTCGAGCTGCTGAGCTTTATATAGATTTTAAGTTGCTCCTGGTTTCAAAATACATGACGCTGTGTTTTACATGAAACCGAAGTAGCCATTGATACTGACCACTCAAATAGGCTTTATACATTTTATTAGCGCTAATAAGTTAATTAGTTCATAATGTAAAAAAAATGCCCTAAATTTCTTCTGCCGTAGCTGAATTGGTACTTGAAAATATGTATTCTTTTCGGAGCTTTTTATCTTTATCAAGTCGCGGAAGTGTTCTCTGGCAGCCATTATTATTGTAGTGTTCGACTAGCATGACAGACTAAGTAAATGCTAGGTTATACCTAGTAAATACTTCAATAGCATAATTGCCTAATTATAATAGTTTATCTGGCTACCCTTCCCTTGTGTCTCAGGCAAATTTTCATAAGTCACTAATACATCGAGAATAGGCAGCTTTATCACCCAGGGTGTACTGTGCCGGCACGTATGGTCCTTATAAAAAATCTAGCCTCCAATCTGGTGGTGAAAAAAGCTGATATCAAAACCGCCCAGCGGAACTTACATTGCATGCACACAGATACAATGCACTGACGATTGAGGACAACCTCTTCCTCAGCGCAAGGAGGTTTCATGCGCTAAAGAAAGGTCATCGCGGAGTCGTTTACTGTCGCACACGTAGCTGTGGGTGTATTTTCAGAAAATCGTATATGTGTTGTCGAGACACTGGCACCTGCCGACGCTCCCTGAGTGCTACGATCGCTTCTCTGTGGCTTTATATCGCAGAAAGCGGCCTCCCTGGGCATTCGCCGGACTGCGCACGCGGGCGAGGCTGGACCTCCCAGCAACATTGCACGTGCCATTGAAGAACTGAGCGCCGAGCGCATCGGGCACGGTTACGCCGCCATGCGCGAGGGCGGCAGCGCCTTCAAGCTGGCGCAGTGCAAAGGTATCCACTTCGAGGTGTGTGTCAACAGCAGCTACCTGACTGGAGCCGTCAAGCCCAGCGAGGAGCACCCCATGCTCGCGTCAGTGTCGCTACGTATGCGTACGCGCGGTTCTCTCAAGTGCAATTTTTCCCCTTTATTTGTTCCTCTGACAGTGTCTAAGAGGAGGCCAAGGCTAAAGGCTAAAAGCCTGACGAGGCCTTGGCCCCTTTTACAACTTTTTGCATCAAAAATGGAACTAAAGACAACACTTCGGTCTGTAGCGGTAATACAACCTAACAAACTCATTAAAAGGGAAAATTGTACCGCCTTGTACATAGACTAAATGACACGAGATTGTGGATGCACGAAAGAAAATTTGGCTTCTTGTAACACGTGTAGGCTCTTAAGTCGCAGAAGACTTCAAGTGCAAGACCCGCACGACAAACATCAAAATCAATATATGAGAAGAAATACTACAACACATAAGCAATTTTGTATCCAACTACAAGCATTACATGCAATTTCCATGTGTAATCTAAAAAACTCGGATTGGCGATTCAACTATTTTATTGACACCATAGTTATATATAACATACACATCATTAATTCGTGTATGAAATTGCAGAAGTAACCAAGAAGCGTCTGCATTCACGTTTAAAAACAGTAAATGATTTTTTTTTGTCTGCGAGCTTCTTGCTTGTACGGTTTCTTGAAATATTGAGAAACATTTTTAGGGGCCCTAGAACTAGGAGTACCGGGAAGACCCTGGGCGGAGAGTAAGGGGCCTTTGCAAATGTCTTGTTCAGTAGTACACCACTGGCCCAGGTATACGCCACTCTTGAAGCAAATCTAATTAGATTATAGCGCTTCCAGCTTCCGTGAGAAATATCTCCTTCTGCAGCAAAGTTAGGAAATAGCGCTTGCGATTGTAGTGACTACATGGTCGTGCGGCTATGTAGTATGCTCTGGCATTCACTAATTGTGTCGAGGAAATATTCTGTTACCGCTCTCGATTTGCTGCTCACGAGTTGAGACTTGTAACCACCCCATACCGCAAGAGCTCATTGGTCAGGATAGTTTTGCAGTAGGCGTTGCGAGTAGGGTTATACCGCTAGAACGAGAATTGCTGCTGGCATACCGAAATACGGGAGTGCGCTGAAAATTACGGACACATCAATAAACGGGAAACGCAAGAGACGACACGAGGCACAACGCGAAGTGCTTCCTGTCGTCTCTAGTGTTCTACCCTGTTCTGTAATTTTCAGCGCATTCATATTCCGCTATGCACAACCAGCTAGCCACTTCTAAAACATTACATGTGATAGCCTAAACTTCGCAACTAGACGCCTTCCACCAGCAATAACGCCCACCTCACTCAGTGGTTCGCACCGCGCGATCTTCGTGGTTAGGAGCAGCGATGACAAAGATTTCGTTTGCGTGAGAAAAATACATGAAAAATAACTAATTATTTACCTCATCTGTGTGTCAGCATAGATTTTTATCACTTGCGGCTGACAGAACAGGCATTGTTGAACGATACCGAAGTGTACTGCGCGGCGTTTATTGTTCAACTGAAATCCTGTACCTGCTTAGTGATTGGTGCCTGTTGGTACAAGCCAGAGGCCAGATATGAACAGGTCAGGTACGATACAAGACTTCACTGCGGATTACGTATACGTCTGTAGGTCTTACGAGCTCGCATATTCAGCCAGATGCATCGATAAAAAATTATATTGAAGCAGCCGCTTAAATCAGATGTTTAAGAATCAACAAATTAAGCCAGTGATGATGTGTATTTCATCATGTGTATGTATATTTGTATTCACTCATCCGGTCGTTCATTAGTTACACACATAGGCATTGCGGGCTAGGTACAAGCCCTACAAAAACGCTTAGTTCATAATGATTCTCGTAAACCAGAATACTATTCATAGCGCGTTCTGTCGAATACGCTTGACAAGATAAGATCACATGGGGATATTATCATGCTGAGTCTAAAATACCGGATTCATTAAGATGGCAGCCAAAAGTTGGTTCCGTGAGAAAGCGAAATAGTCGCATAAAATGCGCCGAATAATAACATATTGGTCACTTCGCTCTCTTCGCATAATTCGAGAAATTATTCAAAACATTTCCGCCCCGAAATGCTTCATGCCATAATGATTTTATCATGTTTATTTTCTGGCCCGCTATTATACTCGATGTGTATCAGCTACGAAATATTTCGCAGAATCATGTGTTTTTGATGGTACCTCACAAACGTTCGGGAATAATTCTCGTGGCCGTTCATACCGTCTCAAATGCTATCACGGCACCTGGGAGGCAAAACTTTACTGTGCCGTTTTGTGTTACTCGGATGGTACGCACTACTAGCTTTGCCTTTCCGATCTCAAACTAACTGAAAGCGAGCGATGAAGATAAGCAATAGTGGAGCACCTAGCAGGCGCGAAGAGTTAAAAAAATAAAAACGTTTGCCAGCTGTGGTCCAGGGACAATAGTCGTCATTATCTTTGACCCAGACGCCACGAGAGCCTTGAAACCAGTATTCATGCGTGCCAACAATGGAAACAACTGGCTCGGATCGCCAAAAAAATAATCACCATGGTGTGTTCCGGAGCTTATTTCTAACTCTGCTGCGTTTTCTGGATGCAGTTGCAAAAGGAACAACGTCAGCTTCTCGATGAGCACCGACGACCCGACCATCACGCACACGCGGATCGATGATGAGTATAGCCTCGCACTCAAGCTTGGCCTCACAATTGAGGACATCGTCAAGTCGGTAAGTTGGAGAACATCGGGTTGCCGGCTACTCGATGCATGCACAAAATTCGCTGTACCAATTTTAGTCGTAGTGCTACATGCTATTTCACTTTCTTCAACTTAATTTGGCCTACAAGCGTGAAGCACTGTGCTTCGTATGTACAGTAAGCTGCACCTGTGAAATCTGCTAATAAGGCCCTGATGCCATATAGAAAGTGGTATGTTGTGCCACCCAGAATGGCAAATCAGAAATGGAGATGGTATTTGTTGCCAGACTTGCTCTACTGTGAGGCTGAGCTAGGTGTCAATAATCGATGGGTCAGTACGGCTGGACAAGAACGCAAGCGGCGTTGACAAGCCAGCACTTCAGATTCGAAGTATGATGTTTTAACAGCAACAAGTGTGGTGTGGCGGAATGAAGCAGCTGTCCCTTGCTCTTAGTTAATTTCGCAGTATTAGTGCTTTTTTGTTAGACTGCGCTGTATCATCCGCTTCTGGTAGTCCCGTCTCCATTAGTCCTACCGCACCGCTTGATCTGATTGGTCTCCTGAGACCTTGCTCTTACCTAAGCCTGTGAGGTCTGCTGTTCCGCTGCTAAGGTCTTTCTTTTTCCCTCTAGGCAGAAAAGAAGTTTTTCTAATCCAATGTGCCCCTATCATGTAGCCCAGCTCTCAAACTAATGTTATGAAACGACACGAGATGATGTAGAACAGCACACCAAACCTGAAACTATGAAAGCGTGTGTTATGTATGTTTTGGCATATAACAGAAAACAATTCAAATTTGAGAACTGCGAAGAATGCTCTGCCTTGAAAGAGAGGCAGGGGTCAAGTGTATCATATTAGAAAAACTCGTGTCAGTTATTAAGGAATCAGTGCCATTGCAGTTTCCGGTCAGTGCATCTCAGTAAATGCAGTAAATGCATTTGGCATTATGGACCAGAGTTAGTTTTGTTTTCGAATGGGCAGACAGACGATTTCACGGGAGCCACATTTTATGAGAGGGTAAAGGTTTTGTATAAACACTTGGTAGGTAATTTCAATACTATGTAACAAAATGGATAATATTTGGCAAAATATAAAAATGAGTATAGGTACTATGTTCTATCTTGTCGACAATGGGGTATATTCGCTAACGGTGCCAAGGACTTTAGAGGTCATGTCAGCAAGTACAGTGGCTTAAACTGCATTGATAGTTACGTTTTATGAGTAACATATATAATTTTGAATGGTCTCACACAGCTTTTAACGTGTTGTACGGGGCCGAGACTTGCGATACTTAGGCTATTCACGAGTTCTTATAGTACTTGAATTGCGGTATCTTTAGTATCGTTACATCGACCAGTTGCGAGACTACCTGAGTGATTTACCGGTGCACTCAACGAAAAAAGGGTGGATGCACTGCAGTAATTTTTTTTTTGTCACAGGGCACAGTGTGAAAAATTATTTGTGTTTGCAGAACCGCAACGCCATCCAGGCCAGCTTCCTTCCTCCGGCCGAGAAGGAAAAACTACTCATGAGGTTTGACGAGCTCAACACACCACTCAGCTCGTAGACAGAGGCTGCCATGGGCTGCAAAAATGGGCCATCCATCAATATCTCTGGAACAGCAAACTCAAAATTCCCGTTTCTGATAGCTGGCATCTACTGGTAATAAATTGGCCTCTCAAATTTTAAGGCTGCTGTTATGTGTACCACAGAAACCAGCGTTCCATTGCCGGAAATTGCTTCTCTGTTGCGACATTGCGGATGAATGTCGAACCAATACTCACCGCTCGTAAACCTGCTTTGTATTGTCATATTTCCCCGCTCGTACAAAACACCTCGAAAAATCTTTAGCTATTTTTGTAATTGAGGAAAACGCGCTGGTTGTCGGTTCAAGTCAGAATGTTTGGTGTAATCGCGCGAACGATAGACGAAGACACTGAAAAGAACAAAGCGCGGAACTTCAGCTGAGTTGTACTTCTCAGAAACGTCACATATATACAAACTTCGCAATTACGCATGAAAGCATGGCCAACGAAACATCACGTGACTCAGGTACGGCACCGTGACTGACGTGAATTTTCATCTAAATAAGCGCCTTCCTTTGTTGTTTAGCGAGACTGATGTTTTTGCTGACACAGCTGCCAGTTTGTTTCATTATGCAATAAGAAAGCCAGCGAAAGCGTGACAATGAATATGTGTGATATAATAGAGGCACAAATTAGCGGATCAGTTATTATGCGAAGGAGAGAATAGAGTAGGTTCGAGCATGAAATACATTGGAGGAAATGCGCAGCGCTCTCTAGGACGCCTCATGGATGGCGCTAGCCGTACTCGTATACTTGCCAAATTTACCGGCTCCTGGATGTGCACCATCCCTTCTGTTTTCCTAGTTCGGTTACACGTGATCTACCTGGGTGCTTTCGCGACATGACGAGCCTCTACGACGAACCGGTTTTTCTCAGTTTGACTGGCCTTCCATTGCCGCATTTCTTGCTAGACGTGTACGTTCATACAGTCTGACCTGTCTTCAGCGATAGCTTATACATGTTCGGCCGAAAAGCCGTCGGCTTCGTAGTGTCGGCACCGCGTGTCGGAAATATTCGGGGCCCATTACGTAAAAATTCGCATCCTGGTAATTTGTGGTTCTAGTGATGGATTATTTATAGGCGTGTGATATCCGAACAGTTACTGAAATCATTGTAATTAAAGAACGAACAAATAAAAATTGAAAAGGCAAATATTAACGATACTAAATAGTGCGTAATTGATCAATGAATTGCAATAATTAAAATAGGTAATTAGAAAACGGAGATTAAAGGTGTCAAAATGCTCAGAATCAAAATACGTGCTTCCTGATGTAGAGTGTGTAGTTGATCAAATAATTAGAATACCTAAAAAAATGGAAATATGCAAAAAAGGGGAATTCAAAGTGCGAAATGCTCAGAATGAAATGCCAGTGCTTGATGATGATAAATAAGAAAAGAGCGTGTAATTGATCACGTAATTGAAGAGATTAAACGTTTAAAAAGGAAGGTAAAGGGACGCTTAAGCTCCGACTTTAAGGGTATGACGCGATGTTGCACAGGCACACGGACATTGTTTGCCCAGTTATTAATTTTTTAATTTTGATATTTTTTCCATACAACGTGCTGGTAGGTGACGTCACAGTAAGCTCGGACGCCGCGATGGAAATTTAACCCCCCCCCCCCCCCCCCTCTCCCAGTGAACTTTTTTATTTATTTAATTTACATCACAGAGATGTGGGCAGGCTCGGGCAAAAAGCGAATTATTTTCGCTTGAACGATACCTGAGCCTCTCTGTACATGGCCATACATCGAAGACAATTTATACACTGCTAATTATGGATCAGAAACAAGAGCAAGAAGACAAAAACATGCACGGTATAAGATCACCCTTTTGTAAATTCAGATTTAATGACTTTTTACAGGAACATTGATTTGATTGCACGAACACTACATTTTTTTACCTGAATGTTTCTGCTACACTAGGTATTTAAAAGTCGCGGCAAGGTGTGACACAACATTTGGCACCCAAGTTGAGTTGTAAAACTTGGAACGTGCTAAAACTCTTGCTGTCGAAGTGGGTAAGTGGGAACATTTGCCTCTAAATTTACTAGCTGCAAAAACGCATGCTGATTTTTATTGAGAGACGTCTTATACCTAACACTTAAACAGTAGTCATATACGTTATGAACTGGGACGATATTGAAACGTTGGAATTGTTCTTGAGTATGGGCATAAAAATTCACATTGGCAATACAACGAATCGCCATTTTTTTTTTTTTTGCAGAAGGAATATTTTACTAACATTTTTATATGTAGAGTTCCTCCACACCAAAAAACAGTAATTAAGACGCTAAAGAAAGAGTGTATGGAAACGGAAAAAAGAAAATACTGCAAAATCTGGCAAGTATTCCGGCACTTTTGGAGAGTTGTGTTTCGACACACTCATAGTGGGCATCCCATGACATGTTAGCGTTAAAGAGAACACCAATAGTTTTCACTGTACCGACCAGTTCTATTCGGCAGTTACCAAGATAAAGTTCATAATCTTCTGGAAACACACGATGTCGTGGATGAAAAAGGACGGCTTTAGTTTTTGCGGTGTTTATGAGTAACGAGTCAGATTTACTCCAGTTATTTAATACTGTCAGGGGGTTATTAACAGTACGCACCAGTGATTGGATGTCGCTGCCTCGAAAGAATAAACTGGTATTGCCGGCGTAGATGACGTATTCCGGGTTAAAACCAATAGAAGTAATGTCATTAATATACAAAATGAAAAGCAGCGGCCCTAAAATGCTTCTCTGAGGAACACCTGTACACATTTCTTGGAAGGAGGACGTAGCGTTTCCGATACTAACGCACTGTAAGCGGTACTGTAGATAAGACTGAAGGAGGTTGAGGGCTGTTCCACGAATTCCATATAGTTCTAGCTGTTTAAAGAGAGTTTGGTGATTGAGGCGATCAAACACCTTCGAAAATTCAATAAAAATTCTGATGCGCAGCTCAAAGGCTTTGAGAATGATTTCTTTCCGTGTCAGCAATGCTGTTTCTGTAGACTTGCCATAGAGAAAGCCATGCTGCGATGGGCTCACGAGTTGAAATTTCTGACAGGAGCTTGGCAGTCATTTCTAAATAATTTTTTCCAGACCTTTGGAAAAAATATGCAAACTAGAAATTGGCCTGTAGTTGCGTAAATTATTTCTATCGCCACTTTTAAATAAAACTATAAGCTTGGAAACTTGAATTAGCTTAGGGAAACACCCCTTCGATAACACAAGATTGTAAATGTGAGCAAGTAGCGGGAAAATAGCATCAATCACATATTTTACAGGTTCATTTGAATGTCGTCAATGTCTCGTGGCTTACTGTTCTTTAAAGTTGTATAGATATCTCGCACTTAAAATTCATCCGTAGGCTCTAAATATATGCTCCGGATATTTCTAATAATTTCGCATGTCGTAGGCAAAGTTCACTGCGCTTGATCTGCAACTTCCTTAAAGAATGTATTGAATTTTTCAGCAAGATTTGTACCACGCATATGACGGCTTTCCACAATAAGATTATTAACAACCGAAGGCACACGATTTAGTAACCCATTGAGCTTTCCCAAACATCAGCAGTTCCCTTGCAGCAGTCATTGCGAAATTGGTTATGCAAATACGTGCTGCTCTCGTTCTTCAGAATTGAGTTGAGCTTGTTATGATACTGCTTGTATGTTTTCAGGCCGTGGATTGATTTTGTTTTCAGGATTTTTTTATATTGATTGATTTTAAGCTTTATCCATTTCAGCAATTCGTGGCTGATCCATGGCTTTGGACTTTTAGCGTCATTTGTTGTCGTGTGTTTTTCAGGGAAATGTTCATGATAACTGCGCTTAAATATATTGTTAAGAAATGGGGTCAAGGTGAAGCCAGCGGGACAAGGTGAAGCCTACTAGCTTGCAGACACCAACGCTTTTTCCTCTTCTTCTGGCACACCAGCACAATCCTTCATTGTCTTCAGTAGCGTGACAATACGAATAAATGTTTCAAAGGCAGCATCTGCGGAGTCACCGTTTCTGACAGTAATCCACTGCTTGTCCCTGAGGCTAGTAAGGAAAGCTAAGTTTTAGGGCGTGATACTCTGATAGGATATTTCTACACTCTGACGCATAGATTTTACGGCAGCTTTCCAAAGGAAAAAAAAAAGGAAAATGATCACTTATATCTGAACATAGCGTACCTAATAAATTATTGCCCCGCCGGGGTGGAGCAGTGGTTACGGCGCTCGACTACTGCTCTCAAGGACGCGGGATCGAATCCCGGCCTCGGCGGCCGCTTTTCGATGGAGGCGAAAAGCAAGGCGCCCGTGTGCTGGGCGATGTCAGTGCACGTTAAAGAACCCCAGGTGGTCGAAATTTCCGGAGTCCTCCACTACGGCGTCTCTCATAGCCTGAGTCGCTTTGGGACGTTAAACTCCATAAACCAACCAACCTGATAAATTATTGTCTGCATTTATATTCGTGATAAAAATATCAATGAGCATCGCTGTGCATGCGTCAACCCGGGTGGGCGTGTCTGCGATAATGGTATGACCATTAGATTCCACTGTAGACAGAAACACGTTTCCCTCGGGAACAGCCTTGAGCAGATCAATGTTAACGTCACCTCCAGGTAGTAATGTACACCTGTTCTCATTAACATGGCTCACAAGATTGTCAGGGTGACCGATAAAAGAATTCAAATCCCCATCCGGGGGACGATACATTACACAAATAATGTAAATGCGAGATGATAGCGACAAGCATTTGACGTCCTGAGAGATAAAAGAAAATTCGGAAGAATTTTGCATTGTATTTCATTTTTCACTAGAATAGTAACGCCTCCTCCACGTCGGTTTGCCCTATTTAGAAAAAAAAAAAGCTTCTATAGCCCTCACGCTTTTATATTTCAATATCAGATTTGTACCATGGTTTCTGTTAGCATTATTAAATCAAAAGCAAAATCGAACTCGTCCAGCAGCACTGACAGGTCATCATCTTTGTGCCGGGCAGATCGAACGTTTAGGTGAAAACAAGTAAGGCTGCAATTCCCCAATTACCTAACTTTGTGATTCATGTTTCCGGGATAGACCGCCATTTTCGAGGCGATAGGAAATGTCAGCAATAAAAGTGGTTCTGCTCGGCTCACTGATATCACGGATCAACGCTCTGTTCAACGAGCCGCAGATCTCCGAGGCAGCGGTGCCAGTCTTCAGGACGGGCACAACAGACCTCTCCAAAGGTAGGTCTGCGACAGCGTCCAGTGAACAACTTGGTGTTTACTTGCTTTTTCCTCTCTCGTATATTGTTGTTAGACATCTGTGATTGCATTAGAGCCTGTTTAACTGCCATGTTTTTATTGCTCTTTGTGAGGAGGAGGAGGAAGAAAAAACTTTATTTAAATAATAAAAAAATGTAAACACTCCCAGGAGGACCTCTTAGTCCAGAAGCCCTCTGGCTGTTCCTTCTAGCTTAGCCCGCTCGATCAGCCCCAACTGATCTGCAGGTTGCGTGGCTAGAAGGGCAGACTCCCAGGAGAAGGGGGTGGGGTGTTTGACGGGAGGAACACGGATGGGATGTGGGCATTCCCATAAGTAATGGTAGAGAGTGGGTGGGGTGGCGTTGCATGTGGTGCAGTATGGTGGGAAGTCCGTGGTGGGCAAATTGAGGAGATGGGAACGAATGTGTCTGTAGTTGTCGCCAGTATGTGCTGTCGATGTGAGAAAGCGTGTGATGTGGTGGCGGATACGTGGCACGGCAACGACGATAGTAGTGAACAATTGCAGTGTAGTCAAGAGGTTCGATGGGGGTGTATAATGAAGGTTTGGGGAGGCCATCCACCGGCGCCCGGAAGCGTAGTTCTCGGGCAAACGCATGAGCGCGTTCATTTCCGAGGATGTCCTCGTGCCCAGGAACCCATGTGATGGTGATGGGATCGGGAGGGGTTGGTAGAGTAGATAATATTTTAGCAAATGAGTGTGGGAGGGTTCCTCGCAGGAGATATCTGTATGCTGTTTGGGTGTCTATGCATATTGTGGTGTGCTGAATCTGCAACTGACTGATGTGCGCAATAGCGAGTGTAACGGCCAAGCATTCGGCCTCGGTGATGCTAGTGCAGTGGATGGAGGCGGCATTGAATGTTGAACGGCGAATGTCCGTGTACACAGCAGTGCAGATGTCAGGAATGTCCGGATTGTGTGAAGCATCCGTGTAGATGATGTCCTGACGTGTAGAGTACTGCTTAGAAAAATATGAGGCACGGGCTGCGCGACGGCCTTTGTGGTGTTCGGGGTCCATATTTCGTGGGAGGGATTTGAGCTCGAGGAGTCTCCGCAGATGTGGAGGGATGGCTATAGGAGTGTGACGTAAAGGATCAGGGGTATCGTAGCCCATTGAGCGCGGGAGATGAGTGCCTGTAGATGTGCGGAGTCGACGTTGTTGGCTGGAGAGGTGCGCCTCTATGATCTCCCCAACATTGTTATGAATGCCTAATTGAAGGAGCCGGAACGCACTGGTATGACGAGGTAAATGGAGGGCAGCTTTAACGGCTGAGCGGTGTAGGACGTTAAATTTATTGACTTGGGTTTTGGTGATGTGGTGGTAAGGGAGGTGGCAAGCTAATCGACTAACGATAAGGGCGTCTACGAGTCTTGAAGTGTCTTTTTCCTTGAGGCCATGATTGCGGCTTGAAATGTGACGTATGAGATGTGTGATCTGGTTGATTTGGCGCTGCAGGAGGTGTATGGTGTAGGTGGCTCTAGTGTCCTGTTGAATGTGGAGACCCAGCAGTCAGAGCTGTGGTACTTTAGGAATCGGAGCGTTGTCAAGGAGTACGGTGATGGTTGGGGCACGTGGGGAAGGCTTGATGACTAGGAGCTCAGATTTCTGTGGTGCACACGCAAGACCTATAGCCTGTGTTTATGTGTGGATGGCATCTGTAGCGAGTTGCAAAGTATGTTCAACTTGGCCAGGGCAACCCTTACTAGTCCGTAGTGTGATGTCGTCTACGTATATTGCGTGCTGAAGGTCAGGTATAGTTTCGAGTATCCGGGCTAAGGGAGTTAGGGCGATGTTAAAGAGGATGGGTGAGAGGACTGAACCCTGCGGTGTGCCTCGGTTGGGTAAATAGATGATCGGGGAGGTGTAGGACCCGAGTATGATATGAGCCGTGCGTTTGGTTAGGAATGCCTCAACGTAGCGCCAGATGCGTAGCCCGCTGTTAGTTGTAGCATGGGTAGACAGAATGTGGCCATGGCTCGCGTTGTCAAATGCCTTTTGTATATCAAGTGCAAGTATGGCCCGTGTGGCATGTTTATGGAGCGTATTGTTTAGGACAGTCTCTTTCAGGTGCCGTAGAATGTCCTGGGTACAGAGATGGGGGCTGAAGCCGAATTGAGAGTGAGCAAAAAAGGCGGTAGATTCGAGTTCAGGTTGAAGCCGTCTAAGGATTATGTGTTCATAGAGTTTGCCAAGACTTGTGAGATAAATGGGACGTAGATTGTCTAAGGAAAGGGGTTTTCCAGGCTTAGGAATGAAGTTGATTGCAGCGTGTTTCTAAGAGGCGGGTAAAGTTCCCTCCCTCCAGTGTTGGTTGTAGTGCTGTGAGTTGAGAGTGAGATGTATCATCGAGGTTTCGAAGGAGTTGGTATGTAATTTGGTCGGGCCCGGGTGCGGTGCTACGAGAGATGTGGGTGAGGGTAATCCGTACCTCCGCGGTGGTTATGTTCTCATCCAGCCTTGGATTAGGTGGGGGAGGGGATGGGGGCGTGGAAGAAGGTAGGAGGGGGGGGGGGGGTGTCGAAATGTATCGCTGTGTGAGGTATTGAAGGATGTCTGTGCCTTGTTGTGCTCTAGTGTGAATGAGGCTTTGGCTTTGTTTGGTGGCTGTGGGGTCGAGCAGGGTTCGGAGA
Source organism: Amblyomma maculatum (assembly GCF_055883805.1). Classification (NCBI taxonomy): domain Eukaryota; kingdom Metazoa; phylum Arthropoda; class Arachnida; order Ixodida; family Ixodidae; genus Amblyomma; species Amblyomma maculatum. Next base: position 10,623,243 of record NC_139347.1, read on the forward strand.
ATATTCCACGTTTTTCGTGTGCCTAAAGTACCCTGAAGGCTATTGCAGAGGTTTCGCCAGTTGGAGTTGCCAGACTGGCTGCATACTCTATGACCTCGGTGGTAATATGTGTGATTCGGAGGCGGAGTTTTCTGTTGTGTCGTTGTTTTTTCCATCTCTTCATGCGTACGGGTCATTAGTGTGAATTTCCTCTGTACAGTCTCTCGGAGCTATAAGGTTTGTTTTGCTTGTTAGCTCTTACTCTGACACCTTCTTAGGCTTGCAGCCGGCGAAAACTGGTAATCAAACAATCACCCCCTTTTGTCACTGCAGGTAGCTGAGTTCTGGCTGAGCTTGTCACGTACGTCAAGAGCATCTCCTGTGGAACCGAAACAGCTACGCGCATACGCTCAAAGGGTGTCTGGGATGGTGCGCAACGAGTGGAGCTAGGTTTATAGTACAGTGATTAGCGGATGACTCGTAGGCGTAACAGCAATGACGCCACGTCTGATCAGAGGAAAAGACTAACGAACATGGAGGGGGGAATACTACGAGTGATCGTCATGTGACACTTTTAAAGCTTATTCATAAATGGCAAACATCATGATAAAGAAGTCGTCCCGTGACAAGGTGACGATAGCTTTTATAGACCGGCTTGTCTTTCCTTCACTGCGCGCACCCCATGCATCCTTAGGCTAGGTTGGTACGAATTACGCCAGAGCTGTGGTACTGGCTCTACACCGGACGCACCTGAGCTTGCTCATTCTCTACAAAGCACTGACGAATGAAGCTGGCTTGCAGTGCAACTATAGAATGCCTAATCCCCTAGATTCAATGCGCAAAAGCGCCCTCGGAGACAGAAATAAGGTAGCGTCCGTAGAAGATGGTGGCTTGCTGAGGCTGGCTTTGTTACGTCTAGCACCCTCGTCTGTTAAGGCGAAAGCCTTTAATGCCTTTAAAGCCTTTGCTGTCGTTAGCATCCGTGTCGGCAAATGTGTCCGCGCTTCGGCTGCATGCCTTATATGGACGTATACCAATCATTACTTAATCGATACTTAATCGATGACATTTGAACGATATCGGAACACAATTTAAGGCAATTCTATAATAATTGCGTGATAATGACTAATTGAGAAATAGTTAAGCAGTTGCCCATAGCAACAATTGTATATGGAATGGCACTTCTAACTAGCGCTAACCATGCACTTACTAGTTAAGATGACCTTAACGAACACTAACCAAATAATAACTAGTACTCACAGAACACAAATAATTAATTACAATAAATAATTAGGAAGTTCCCTATAGCAACACATGTATATAGAATGGCACTTCTAACTAGCACTAACCATGCAGTTGCTAGTTAAGATGACCTTAACTAACACTAGCCATACCTTAACTAGTACTCACAAACATTAATAACATAATTATTTATTTAAATAATTAACATAAATACTTAAGCAGTTTCCCATAGCAACACATGTATATGGACATCTTCCCAGAGGACAACTTCGAGGCAATGGACCTCGACTTCAAAGCAGACCTCGAAAGCACCAAGGCGTCGAAGTCGCATCGCCGTGCCAAGCAGATTTCACTGAGTAAATGCACTAGCAGAATGTGAAACAGTAGTCACCCTCTTTACTCGAAGTATCATTTACCGCCACATTCGCAACAAATGCGTAGTAGAATGTCGCACTCGGGCCTTCGCCTTCCACCGCTTTAGTCGCCAAAGTGTCTCGTAATTGTTTTTCCTTCCATGCTCACGGCATTGGTCATGGTGTGACCGAGGCCTTGACCTCACCCATGCGAACGCTTCATGTGACAGCTCCGGCCACGTGACCTTACGCCATGACGTAAACGCGGAAGGAGTCGTCCGGTTCAGAGCCATGACCTAGCCGTTCACGTGAGCCCGAGTCCTGGCTTCACTGCGAGCACGTCTTAAATGAAGACAAGGAGCGATTGGAAATTTACGAATCGCAAAAAAATGTCTAGAAGACTTCACAACAGCTGCGCTTCGCAAAATTATTTATGTAAAACATTTGTTTTGCTGGCTGAATAGGCAACGCTTATGGGCGAGGCAGTCACAAAGGTTAGCTTATCAGGTATCTTCACTCGCTGAAACCTTTTCGGGTGATGTTATTGGTGGTAGTAAGGGTAAATCTTATCGTAGCAATAGCATCAAAGAACACTAGTCTGACCCTTCCTCTCCAAGAAGAAATCACACGGTAGCGTGCAGACTTTGTGCTTGCTCGTAGGTGATAGAAGGCCCAGAAGGCTTACGAACGGCAAAAATTCCCTTTTATTTTATTTATTTATTTATTAGAACCTGAAGGGCCCCCAGATGGGACATTACATGAGGGGTGGGCACTTGAACGGCGGTTATGTTATGTTACGTTATGTTACAATTTTATAGCCAGAAAAGAACACACGGGGTGGCGCAGTGGTTACGGCGCTCGACTACTGTTCCCAAGGATGCAGGATCGAATCCCGGCCTCGGCGGCCCCTTTTCGATGGAGGCGAAAAGCAAGGTGCCCGTGTGCTATGCGATGTCGGTGCACGTTAAAGAACCCCAGGTGGTCGAAATTTCCGTAGTCCTCTACTACGGAGTCTCTCATATCCTGAGTCGCTTTGGGACGTTAAACCCCACAAACCAAACCAAACCAGAAAAGAACACATGTATAAACGAGAAAGCCGGATGGCCTTTCAGTAGTCCGTTTCATTTGTTAAAAACACAGGCACACAAAAGAAAAACATATTTGGGCTGGCGGTCGACTGCCATTCGAAAGCCTACGGACAATCCCATCCTCGCGGGTGACAAACCGCATGAAGGCCTAACCGATCCGTCGAAACAAAGGTCGCAGAGCGTTGGTGCCACTCAGTGGCGCGTGGTCGTCCACTTTCGCCGACAAGAACGAGACAATGGCTGCCTCAAATGGAAAAGCAGAGCAATGCGCAGAGAGCGGCAAATGAAGTGCCCTTAATTTGTTTGAGGACGCCGCCGGGCACGGACCTCGAGCGCGGCTCATCTTTCCTTTGCGCGCCCCTCTGGTCCACTTGCCTCGTCGGTCGCCGCTAATCAGTCAACGCACCGCGGGAGTTTGCGTGCGTTCGCATTCGCTGTTTCTAAAACAACGCCGCCAACCACTCGCCTGCCTCTCCCGCTAGTGCGGATGCGAAACAGCGTCCGGAAATAAGTGAGCTGCGCCTTTCGGCACCTCTCGCCGTCCCACTGCCGGGCCTCATTAGGTGCGTCCAGGCGGCTAGCTGATTCTCGCGGGCACGGTTTGAATTCTTTTCCTTCTTTCATTACCTTTCACCTCTCTCCAAAGAAAAGGCCGAGAATGTGTGGCTGGCCAGCTGCGCGGGAGAAAACTCGTGTTACCGCTTCGTGGGCTTCGGCAGGACTTATTTGGCTCTCGCCAATGCTGTCCCTCTCTTTCCTTCGTCCGCGTAGTGACGTGCGTCGGCCAACTCGTTGGCATTCTGCGCGTACAGCGAGAACGGCCTGTTTCGGAAATGATTGCTTCCAGGCAGTCAAAGTGGGAGTCTGCGGCGTCTTGTTACTTTTTTCTCCCTCGGTTCGTCCACTTAGAAGGGCGTCGTTAAGCAACAAAGCTCTCTCCTCGTTAACGGTTCGAGTAAGGAGACTGCGCACGACAACGTCGCGCAAGAAACTGCGTCAGCCTCGAGGGTTCGGCTAAGCGAATGCATAGCCTTCCGACGCAATGCCACCATGGGCAAGTTCCGATGATGTTTCAAGAAAAATGTTGGCGAAAGTTTAGCCGGTTTCAGAAATGCAAAAAAAAAAAGAAAAGAAAGCAACAACAAGTGAATGCCAAAATTATAGTTCATGACCGACAGACCACCAATCGATCGATTCGAGGTAAATTGACTGAATCACTTTGACAGGAGAGGGTAAGTACATCGACCGATTAGCAGTTCACGTTATATGCTCAGCGTATGTACCATAGAAACCCGCTCACGGTGTACACGCGGCTGCCTGATTTCGCTTTGATTTATTATGTCTCACACTCCTTGTCCTCTGAGACGAGTCGTTGGGATGTTCGAAGCATTGAGCCAGAGTGGATGATACTAGATTGCTTTGAGAGACGCAGCTCGTCTGATCACGTAATAACGATCAGCGACTCGTAATTAAAATGAGTAAAATGTCATATGGTTGTATTGCATGAAAAGTGAGAAAGTGATCTGCGGTAAGGCGGACAAACGGGAAGAAAAAGAAAAAGGATAAATTGTCGAATGACTCATATCATTACAGATTTCATGCTGAACAGTAAATTATAGTATGCAATCACCTCGCGAGGAAGCTTTAAAACATACTTATCAATCATCTAGCTTTTCCTTCCCAGTTTTATGAGAAAAATAAAAATAATATTCTACTTAACGAAGACGAAGAGGAACGTAACGGCGCTCTTAAGTACGACCCTTCGTGAAAGTTCTATTTTTCTTTCCCGCCTGCTGTACACCATTTAAAACAAAGGACTCGCGGCCAGCGGAACCCGAACTTATCGCATTGACAGGCGAACAATCAAGTCGAGACAAAGGAGCAGGCTGATAGAAAAAAAGTATTATGAGCAAAGTAGCGATCTCCTCGCGCCACTAACTCGGGCTGCCGCCTGCTCTCGTATTTACCTTTCGCCCCAACTTCACAGTTGTCGCACACGTCTCTCGAAACAATTTGTTCTTCGAGCAGGTTACCAGAAAAAACAGAGCAGCCCGACCGAGCGCCGATCCGCGACCGCCGTTTTCGGCCGCAAAGCAAACACAAGCCGCTATCGCTCGACAGTCGGACGGCTCAACAGTTGAAAGAATAAATCCAAAGGTGGACCGTTAAAACGCAAGAAAAAGGGAGCGGAGGGACGTAGGGAGAAGGAAAGCGTTCTCGACGGGACGGGAGAGCGAGGGAAATGTGCAAGGCACAAAGAGTGAGTGAGTGGGGGGAGCCAGGATAGCCTCTCCCGAGATTCGACAGGTTTCCAGTGAATGCCACTAAGCAAAACGGAAAAAGGCAGATTGGGAAGAAAAGAAGTTAAGACTGCAGAAATCTCGACAGTGCTTGAGGGTAAAAAGAAAACGTGGGTGAGGAAGGAAAACGGGCACTGTGCCAGGGATGGGTTGGGATGAAAAGGTGCGTAAGGTGAGAGAGTGCAGGCATGAGTGCGAGTATGTGAGTGAGAGTAAAAACTCCAAATGCGAGCGCGCGAGATGCGGGGAACGAGGCTAAGGAAGTATCGCGTATTATTCAGACTCGATGATAGAGTTCGGGGGTGAGAAATAGGGGAGGGGGAAGCGATAACTGCTTCTGCCATAACAAACTGCTGTTATTGCTGCTGCACTGCCATTGTCATCACTGCGTCACGCAGTGCGGGTTCGCACTTCTTGCCTTTGGTTCGAGCCATTGACGCTCTCCTTACCATGCTCTGTGATGTACAGTTTCTTTTGTTTACATATCGCCCACTCCATCGATCTTTTTGTATTCATTTCCCCCTTTTTTTCTCCACGTTGTTTTTTGTTATCCCCACACTCGAAGTGCACGTATCTGCAAGAACTCAGTTGTGATGAAAAAGGAAGAGCTTCGCCTTCTCTGCGGCGATGAGGACAGGCATACCGGAACTAATGTTCAATATACGGTTGACGCGTAAACAAAGGTCCAAATTTAACTAAAATAATGAACATATAAGCATGTGAAGCAAAGATTCTACAGGCGGCACTGATATGTGGCCACAACAAAGTGGAAAATTTATCAGTCTGAAATAAACAAAAACAAGCTCATTCGGAGCTGGTCTTTAGCATAAACAAAAAAAAACAAAAAACAAATATGAGATCAACCATGTTACACGTCACCGGCTTGTACTCCTTCTTGTTCTTATTTCCTTCCGATACGAACAAATGCAGGAACCTATCTTCTTCCTTGTTTTCAATTCAACTTTCGTTGAATTGTTTTGTTTTTCTTCTGTTTTCTCTTTGTCTGCTCATATATCATGCCAGGCACTTCTAGTGCAACAATTCTCATTATCCGTGTTGTTTCTTCGATTGCATCTGATCTCATTCTCGAAGTCAACCATTACACGCCAGTTGACGCCACCCACATCGCTTGCTGCGCCTGCCTCTCGGAACAATTAAACAAGATAGGGAGAACGAAGAAAGCCGAAAGGCGCATTGGTGACGAGAGAAAGACTCGGGCCAAGCGGGGTGGTTTCCTTATCTCCCAATAACTTACGCCACCAATCCAGAGTTATTAATGAACTCTGAACAAACGAGGACCGTGTCGATAGAGGGCGAGCAACCCTCCTTCCTCAAACACGCTTCGCTGGTGTTATTTTATAAAATTCGACTGGAACAAAGCGCAAAACAGAAGAAAGAAAAGGGCTGAGATCGACCGAAGAGCGAGCTCTTATCGGGCGTTCGTTGTCCGCTCGCATTATGATCCATAGCGCGCAGGTAAACAGCGCACGCTGGGGCGCCTTACCTGCGAGGGAGCGCATGTTTTTCTTTCTTTCTTTCTTCCTTTCGGTCCGGAGACGCGGGAGACTTTTGAGCCGAAAATCCTCCCATCTCGATCGTTTTCTTTTTCCCTTTCGTTCTTTCTTTACGCCGAGCTAAACAGAATCGCCGTTTCGCGACCAGGATTGACGGCAGTTGCGGGGGAGCGCGCATGCGTTGGTCCAGTGCGGCAGCTTGTTAAGCAGAGCAAAATGCATCAATAATCACCTCGCCGCACCTTGAACACACGCTTTCAAAGCCTATTCATCTATCCGCGCGCGCGGCCGCGGAGGGGGCTGAGGGGGAGAGGGTGGCAATGGCGAGGATTTGAAAAACAAAGCAGAATTTTTGCGCTCAGCCGTACTCACCGTACTCACTCAGTAGGCGATAAGAAGATAACGCACTTTACACCGCGCTGCGTGTGGGGGTTTGACAATGTTCCTCACTAGCCAGAGCACATTCGTCATATATAGTCACCTCATAGACAACAGCACCAAAAATGTCAGCTCTGCATAGGAGCTAGCCACCTCTGCGACCGGTGAAAGCTGCCCGTGCGTGGTTGCGGGACTGCGAAGACTAACGAGTAGAGCGAATAATAAGCCAAGCGCAAGGACACGACAGCGGGTCGACGTTGGGCCATACGAAGGGAGGGAGGGGTGGTGTGTCTCGATAAAACTACTACGAGTCGCCTATAATCCCGCCAACTGCAATCAATAAACTTTAACGACTGCTTCGCCGAGGCTCGCTCGTCGGACGTGTGGGTGCATCGGTGCATGCGAGAGTGGCATGCGTGAGGCCGAGTTAAAACGTGCAAGGTGTAGCGAGCGGAGGCGCGAGGGAAAAAAACAGCAACAAGCAAACATATACGCAGATAACAAGGACACCTCCAAACAGCGTCAACGCCACGCCAGGTCGCGCTGTGAGATGAAAAAGGAGGAGAAGGATGCGAAGCGGGCAGAAGCGTTGAAGCATTTACTGTTGACCTAGCGCAGTTCCCTCCTGCTCACCCTAAATCGGCCTCGTCTCGCACCGGCGCGCTATCGGAACGACAACACACAACACACGGCGGGCCATTTTTGCTAGGCCTGTCGCCGGAGGGACGTTAGACAAATTAATTAAGTTCCGAAGGTGTTAAATGGAGCGAAACTAAATGGGCTTGCGCCCGTAATAAACAGCATAGGGACAGCATCTCCCTTTCTCCCTTCTTCATCCTCATTCCCGTTCTGCCCGAGAACAATGTGCGGTAGGCGTTACACTGCCGCTTACGCGTGCGTCGTCGGTCCTGGAATGACGCTTGCGCCGAATGCCTTTCCTCAGCTGCCGACGCGACGATTCCATTGCGGTTGCGTCGAGAGGGGCAGCTCTTTCTTTTTTCTCCCGAGGGACAGCTCTTTCGTTCACCCTGTTCTGCTAGTCCCAGATGTATAACTTGGTCGGAATGAACTCCGACGCTGTCTTTCGCTTTGGTGCGACAGAAAAAGGGCCTTGGGGTTCCCCCTTTATTATTTGCTGCCACAGTCGCTGATTGCTGTTGACTATTTGGACATCACAGACAAAACTGAGCACCGACAAGAGACAGTGGCAAATGGAATCGTTTCAATGTACGTCCCCCCTATCCGGTTTTATAGGGTGGGAGGAAAGGAAAAGCGCGATTTATGCAGGCACTGGGCATGCAAAAGGAAGAGTGTGCTGCGGTACCACCCTACTAGCATCGTCGTCACGAGCCAAATATTAGATGAACACCGTAAGTGGGAAGTTGGGACGAAAACGGACAGTGGAAGAATAATGCATTATAGGCATCCAGTCGTTAGCAGTCAGGGAAGAATTGACGATTAACACAATTGACGCCGCAGAGCATGGCTGTTCTGGGAATGCAAGTCGGGTACAGTCGGAATTTTCGAACAAATGCCTACTCTTCGATCTCCTTCCAGTCTAAAAGGACAAGATAGTCACCGAAGTGCCCAAACGTCTTGACGATTTCTATGGAACCTTTTAAAGGCATAGAGGGACGTTGATCTAGATTCTACAAACAGGTCAGTTAACTAGGGCATTGCAGGACCGCATACATATTCCGTTTCCATGAACGAACATGCCCATCCTGAAGCAATAATGTCTTAGGGCGCTGCAGAAATCTGTAATAAATAAAATAAATAAATTGCAGATGGCAGGAACGCATCCCGCCTCGGCCAATCAGAACGCCGCAAAAGCGGGACACACTTTGTCCATGACAGTATGAGCCATTAAAGGCTTTCGCCTTGACGAAAGAGAGACTACATGCATCGGTAGACAAAAAGGTGAGCTACAAATCGGGTTCCGGAAACAAAGAAGGACAATCTGTTCTCATTGACGCAATGTATTGAAATGGCAGGGAAAAAACACAGACCCCCATTGTTAGGTCTTCTGGACATCAGGGGAGCCCCTGTAATTTGAAAGGGCTTGTGAGACATTATGGACGCACTAGGAGTGGAAATTGGAATAACCATTTTCCTAAGAGCTATTTATAAATTTAGCACGGTGTTTATACATTCGGTGAATAGATCAGGGCTTGTAAAGATACAGTGGGGTTTAGGCAAGGATGTCTTCTGTCATCTTTGTGTTTCCTGATGTGCCTGTAAGGAACAAAAATCATAGTTATAAGGCGCAGATCCGGCTTCAGTCTTTCCTTTTACAAAACAAATTATAGGTTTAGCAGTCATTACTAGGACTGATGTAGTACGCGGGTGATGCTGCACTGATGGCTGAAAGCAGGTAGGATTTACAGCGGTTGATGAACATCTGTGGGACGAAGAGAGACAAAATAGGCCTGATGTTAAATACAGAAAAGTGGCAGTCATCATTTTCAATGATGACGAGGTCAGCAAGCTTATATTACGGAAGGTCACGCCGAAGGTACAGTTTATAATCAAGCTTTGGTCTAACGAAGCATGAAAATATTGTTACCGGGAAACGCGTGACCGAAGTGGTGTAGACAACGACGACGACCGAGGAACGCGTGGACGACGAAGTGTTCTAAAATACGACGACGCTGACAGAATGGATGCTGCACGGCTCCTGAAGTATTTGCGCCGAGCTCCGCCCATCGCAGCTCCAGTTACATTAAATACATCCCCGTAACAATATGTAACGAATAAAAGTAGCAAAAATGTAGCGCTAATGAAAAATAGGTGACCCTGCAATTACAATGGGTACGATATGGTATGCGGGATTTGGAAATGGGTGAGGGTTCCTAGTCTGACTTTTGCCAATGCGGTCACGCTGTCCTGTGTGTCAGATCAGATGTCAGAAGCCCAAGAACAGTCGGAAATTATGTAGCGTGGGGTTGGTAGGCGGCTTGCGTTTTGAGCACATGGGTATCAGAAAATTAGGGGGTATGAGCGGATCTAGGATGGTCTTCATTCGAAGGCTGGGGAGCTATCGGGTAAATAGAATTTGTGCAGCGATTGAGTGATATAAAGAAAAAGCAGTAGGTTAGGAAAGTTCATGAATACTTCTATAAAATGGAGAAAACGAGTTATAAAATTATCGAAAAAGTAACTGGAAAGGAAAAGAGGGACCTAGCAAAAATTATCGGTTAAGAAAAAGGTTAAAGAAACAGATGAGTGTGCGGGAAAACAGGCTTGCAGACCAAACAGACGCTGTAAATCTGCAGAACGTTCAAGGAGGAAACAGCCAAATAAAAAATGAACGATAATTCCAAGGGCACTCACTGTTGTTTGAGGCTTGGACATGAGTATTGCGGTACTAGCTTTGCCGAGTCAGCTACCACGGGATAGACACGTTATGCGGTGCCGTGTGAATAGAAGCAGGAAAGAACTGAACACTTGACAAGCGCTTCGCCCTACAGTTCTAGGCAACGGTGTAGATTTAGCCAAAGTTTTGATGTCTAATAATATTGACGAAAAACACACTTTGAATGGGTAGAAACAATGAAATAGAGGTTACCTGACAGGTGGCCAAAATCAAGGCAAGTGTTTAAGAACAAAATGTATTACTGTTCACGGCTAGGTGGCATGAGCTGCTGCCGCCCGATCTCCATCTCTCTTAGCCATCCATCAGTACATTGAGAAGCCTTTTGCTTTTGAAGATGTTGCCTCCCATTTCTCTTTCTGCCTGTGGGTGTGTCGTCCTCATGTATTTATACTCTCACGTAATAAATAACCAGTTGCTAGCAAGCAGTGTTGCGTCCGCCCCATTTCTTTGTTTCTTGCGCTGCGTTTTTTCAATATGTTTTCACACAGTGCGCCCAGCAATGCACTTCAATTCAATTTTTTGACGCGATAACGGGGTGTGGACAATTCTGTTTATTGGTTTTGTTGCTTAAGCACATATTTAACCCTAGAATGTGCACTTAAGGACTATATGCGCAAGCGATTGACTTTAAGCTTCGAGCTCAAGTTCCTTTCTTCTTGTTAGTATAACGCAAAAAGAAACGTTAAAGAAATAGGTGCCATATGTCACGGCAACAGCACCTTCACGCTCCTGAGAGGAAGCTCCGGTCCTCTTAAGAAATAAAGGAGAGGGGGAGGGGGGGGGGGGGGGGTAACGGAGGATAACAGCAGTGGCCACCATCCTGCGGCAAAAAGAACGACCATCCAAGGGCGGGATCGGACAAAAGATTCGTTCGCGCCCTACCATTTAAACTAGAGTTATTATTTAGTTATTTTCCTTTAATCTTCATACGCGCGTCCACGTGGGTTCTGGATTCGGCTATGATGCGTTCGGTAACCCTAAAGAACGGACAGGGTTTGGCCGAAACTTTGGGACACATCCTCACGTTCAGTGTATGGCGCCATCATCTCTATCATCTTGATCTACCAAATCTGCGTTCCTCACCCTCACCTCACCGATGTAATGCTTCATTAGGTAACAGGACGCCAAGAGACTTATGACTACTCTCATCGACTAATGATTAGTATTAGTGTCAGGAGGGTCATTCGACGCAAACGGATCGAGCGTTTTTTCGACCATCATGGATTTTGTTTCAAAATAAGATGACACTTACCCGCGTACCTTTATTTTTGTTTAAATTATTTTCGCGTCTTGACAGCACTTTTATTTTGCGATATAACTGACAATGAATTCAGTGGATATTTTCTTTTTTTTTTTTGCGAAAGCAGCTTGAATTGCAGTTATTTTAATAGTCGTAATAGAACGCCAAAATATTGCCGACGTAGTCAAAGCAGTTGATTTCTAATTCGCTCATAACACGGAAAATAAATCACAGAATAACATGCAAAATTAGAAAATTTGAAGTTTTTTTTTTGTTTTAGATAAAGTTCAAAAGCAGAAGGCATTTGTTTAAGGTAACAGTCCATAAAATAGGAAATAGTAAAAAAATATTTGCAGTAAAAAATAAACGACGAGCTCACGAGGGAAAAAGTGCCATATAGAGTATCTTACGAAAAACGTCAAATTTGAGCCGCTAAAATAAATAAATAAATAAATAAATAAATAAATAAATAAATAAATAAATAAATAAATAAATAAATAAATATTTTTGGTGAGCCAAGCAAACATCCAAAGATTATGTTTGAAAGCCTTAGGCCGTATGTAACAAATAAGGAAACCTTCGAAAATGTATTATTTTTAAATGCGAGATATTATTTTTTTAAATTTTAGACCTTTAGGCACTCTCCAGAAATATTTGTCGGTTTTGAGCAACAATAAGCTACCCTTTTTGTCCCAAATAAAAAATATGAAATAAAACCTTTAAAAACATTATGTCCTAGCTAAAATATAACTGAAATGGACGTTTATTAGACGAGTGCGTTTACATGCTGTCGAACATTATACTAAATAGAGGGAGGCTAGGCCTTACACGCACCATACCGCTGCTTTTATATGTCTCAATAGGCGGTCACAGTTGCCCGACGACTACATAAGAATACGTTAGATAGTGCCGAAAGTGACAAAATTCATATGGTGACTGCATACAACAATGTTTCTTCTTATTGGGCTACACAACCTATAAAAAACACTCGTGAATGAATCAGCGCTGTTAATCGTTGTTTTTGAAAAATTTCACTTGCGCCATTTGAGTGCTCTTATAGAGGTGAATGAGACTTTCCCCCGAGGTGGTATTTCCTTTGGTGGCAAGGTCGCCTATCTTCTAGTTATTTGTTGCTTGGGCGTGTTTTGAATCGATAAATTCTCTATTCGCTATGTAAAGCCGGATACCGCCGTGTGTATCCCAGGTCCTGAATCGTAGTCAAGTTAAAGGTCAAAGGTCAAAGTGAGAGTGTGAGAGGGGTGAGAGACATTGCGGCGGCGCTGCATGTCAGACGTGACGCGGTGCATTGTGACTGCTGACGTCAAGTATCCAGTTTATAAGGGGGCGCGGAGGGCCTCCGGCCAGAGCCAAGTCATGGAGCCGAAGGAAGGCGTACATAATATAAGAACTAATAACTAAGAACTCAATGCTTTACCTGGCGTAGCCGCGTGAAGCTATCGCGACATGCTCGGTTTAAACAAAGCTCAACCACAACCTTTTTTTTTTGTTTTCATTAGGATGGCTGTTATTCTGCTTTATGAGTATAGCACATGTTCCATTTCTCCCAACTTTCTGCTCTCCTAGTTACCAAACCAAAAGTTTGCAATAAGAAAGATGGGAAACTATAATATAGAAAGACGTTTAATACGCCTTGTCACAGAAAACGGGAAGCGTTACCAGGTTAGTCCAAGCGATCGTTTAAATTATAGTGTCGTCGCGAGTCAGGTCATCATCATCGTCTTCATGTTCAACCAAACGGTTAATTATGGCACTGTACAGCAGGAGTAAAACAGGTTTGTACATTAAAATAAAGGCGTGAGCGCTTATAGATATTAACCTCCAAGAGCGCAAAAGTAATAACATCAAAACTGGTGGTACGGTTTTATCGGCCGTCAAGCCCAACACACACTGCAGCAATGATGCTTCGATGTGTTCATTCGCTAGACAAGGTAGGAGTTCAATATTTACGGCAGAGTGAGGGAGGAGGCGCATCAGCATAGCTTAATTAAATACAGGTGGCTCGCTGCCTTCGCTACACGCCAATAGTATCAAAAATAAAATAAAAATGAGGAGCTGTACACACCGACTCTCCATCGTAGACGCAAGCGTTGCTCCGCTCTAGAATCTAATATGCACTTAGGGCTGTAGTAGGGTCTGTCAGGGTCAATAAACGTTGGCGATTGCGGTGTCCAGTTTGAAATAATTATATGAGACATCTCACGGACAGGATATTGTAGCCCTACACCAGAGATTGCACACCAAAGAGGATTTATATTCAGTGCAAGACCATTGCCAACCTCAAATTTCCGCTAAATAAATGTTGTGCTTTGTTTGCATTTGCAGAAAATTAGTTTCTCTTATGAAAAGTTTCTGTGATAGAACTTTTACCGATTACTTGGAACATTGATCGCAGGAAACTGTGGCCAGTGTGATTTGATGTGCGCGAACATACGCCGCGTTTTTCTTTCTCTTTTTTTTTTTTGTTGTTGTTCAAAGCGCGAAATACTGAAATCCGCAATAGCCATTTCTTCGTTCGAATGTGTTAACTACTGCTCCAATGTTTAAGAGAATCTCTAAAAGCGGAGTATATTTGAAATAAGATTATAATTACGAACTTCCAGCCATCCAAGCGCAGCCATCTGGACATAAAGGAAAGCTCTGAAGCTTTCCGGACTCCAGAAGGGGACACATTTTTCCTGGTGTTCGAAGCTTCCGTTTAAGCTGCACAACTTTACGTTTGAGTGGACGATAATGAGGAATTACTCCTTTACTGAAAAACCGTTTTGCGGATTATCACTTGTACCGCTGTACTACACGGCTGCGCGTATTTATACATCATTTAAGGAACTTCAGAGGCAACAACGGTCGTCAAATTTAATATTACGCGCCAAACAAATTCGCAAGCTGAAGAAGTTTAAAATTTGTTCAATACGTTAGATCTTTTTTTTTTAAGCTGAGCTGAAATGCACTAGCCAGGTAAAACAAAATGCGTGTGGTACTACAAAGGCAAGTCCTGACTCATGTGTCCCGACAATACGGATTTCCTCTCAAGCACCGGAGACTTGCCGGAAACATGTCTTTATTGAACAAGAGGCATTTCGATTGTTCTCGTAAACTATCGGCTATGCACTAATGTTTACTTCCAGCATATTTGAAGCAATAACTAGCTGTTGCACTTCGATTAAATTTCGAGTTGATATGGAGGATTAAAAGTGGTTTGTTAGCCCTATGATGATTCCCCTCACACATGCTGCTCTGCCAGCGCGAACTTCATCTTAAGGATAGTAAAACACTGTTACCACAAATTTAAAGAACAATAGTAGGATAAAAAAAAAAAGACGCTCGCTAAAAAGGTCTCGAATGCATACATGGTGGACGGTGGACTGCTTTATTTCTATGCAATAACGTGGAACGTGAAAGGAAAAAAATGCGATCCCGGCTGCGGCGGCAGCATTTTAATAGATGCGAAAGGCAAGGCGCCCGTGTGCCTTGCAGATTCAGTGCACGTTAAAAACGTCAAGTGATCCTCCTTGAATAGCCCGAGTTTCTCTGGAATGTTAAATACCAAACCGACTAAAACAACCATTCAGATATCTGAAAAGTTTTACTTGACTAAGATCGTGCATGAATCATGACCAACTCTTTCACAGTAGACTTACAATGCCGCTAAGAACAGACCCATTTCATTTGAATGAAGATGCAGTCACTCCATTAAATGCAAGTTCATTTATAAAAGAAATAAGAGATGGATTATGAATTTAAAAAATATTAACGACTGAAATGAAAAATTAATTTAGTAAAATAAAGCGATTATTTTCCCAGGAACTATGATATACGCATCCGCTTCATTCTGATATTCTACCAAGTCATAACTATAGATGCACTATTCAGTACATAACAGGGAGGTATTACGGTAAGAGGCAGTACACAAGGCCGATTAGGGATTTCTCAACCGCCCTTATTCTGAATTTTTATTATCTAAAGGCCCTTCTGTTTCAATATTCATCTCTATTTCTGGTTATGACGTCACGTCATAACCAGACCTCCGGCTTTACAGAATCACTGTTAAAAAAAAAAAAAAAGGTTCTGGGGGCACTCTAGTATTCTTGCGTATGGTAATGCGAAAGCATTTGGGCCTGCTTGTTTGTTTGGCGGCCTGTTGCTGCTGATTGATGCTTAAATTTGTACATGGGACTGCGACCTAACTGTGATTCAGCTGCGTCATGCTTTTTTAACCACCAACTGCGTTTTTGAGACAACTGTGCATTCACTATACGAGCCTTTACTCAGCTTGTTTTTCTTAATCAGTACATAGTTCATGTACATAGAACATTGCTTCAATGTATTAAATACCATGTTGAACGAAAAACAGCAGCGTCGTGGAAGTTTTCCCATGCAATAAAGAGACAAAAATATCGTGGTGGTGGAGTGGCAGTGTTCCAGACTCGTACGCTTGTGTCCGTAGATCGATTCTCACATAAACCGCAATTTTCTTTTCCTATTTTTATTCTACGATCAGTTTGGTACAAACTTTCTAAAAAAATGTCATTGCCACTTATGGCAGTGAGAGAGGCCTGCTGCGAGTAGTGTAAGAGATGTCGACTTACAGCGTACAGATCGGCAGCATGGCAACAACGAGAAGCAGCTTGTAGAACCGTGTAGAAGCCAGAATCTACACGTTCATTACTCCTAATTTCCTAATTACCGAAACAGTGGCCGAGAGCCATTCCTTCAGTCAAATAAAGGCTTCATTCATTCATTCATTCATTCATTCATTCATTCATTCATTCATTCATTCATTCATTCATTCATTCATTCATTTTCATCCTAGGATCAGTTCGGCGCACACTTTCTGGTGACAGATCGTGATCACGGCACTCATGAGGCAGAAAAGTGCCAACATCACCAATATAAGATTCTGATGATCAATAAATGAGTACGGTAACTTTAGTTTACGGCGTTCAACTCGAGCGACAACCACGACGCCTATTTATCTCGGAGTAAATGTTGCTTCTACTGAAGTTTACTCCAGGAGGAAGTGTTACCGGTGTAAAGAAAAGGTAAGCAAAACAAGGCATGCATAGAGTCCGCTTCGAGCCACCACCGCTTGAGGGTCGGAACGGGAGCGACGCTCAAAGCCTTCGGCGCAATAGTGGCGGCGCCCTCGAAAACGAACCCTCGCATCGAACGTCACAAATCATCGAGGTTCTCATAGCTCACGCCGCTCATCGTGGATGGCAGCCTGCGGGGGCGAGCTGTCAACTGAGCGCAGGCACGTGTTCCGCGCGCAGGGCCCATCCCGGAACAAAATACGCCCCACTTCTCGACCGGTTAGGGACAGTACCCTCGCGCACGGCGTATTTTGCGCCTTGACGCTCGGGTCAACCACCGAAGCTTCGGTCGCTGCACTGTAGAACAATGTGGCAGCGATAAACGGGAGAACTAAATGTAGAAGGACGAGAAGTGTGAATCGAATCCAGACACACACTTTGTTCTTGCAAGAGAAAAAAACTGCGATGTTTTGATCAATCACCCCCCTCCCCCCTCCCCCCTTCAGAAACTTCAAATTAAACTCAGACGATCATACAGCAGACTTCTTTAGAGTCCTTAGAAAAATTACTTTACTTCTGAAACATTCCATTGTCGCTTAGGATAATGTCGCTTTTTCTTTCGTTTATTTATTTATTTATTTATTTATTTTTTTTGGGGGGGGGGGGGGGGCGGGGTAGAGAGAGTTATGAGCACGATACTCGTTCATTGCATCCTGACATACTCGCGATGTACGCTATTACTTGAAATGCATGTTAATTGCTATAATATTGATTGTAATGCAGGTTACCTGCGATTCATTCATAGCCCATCGGTGCTCATTGAGCTTTATAAAGTTG